>NW_027453948.1:0-117955 GCF_040206685.1 Ascaphus truei | reverse complement strand
GGAGAGAGAATGGAGAGACAAGGGAGAGGTAGAAACAAGGGAGAGGGAGTGACAAGGGATAGGGAGAGAGAAGGAAGAGGGAGAGAGAGAAGGGAGAGAGATAGAGAAGTTAGAGAAAGAGAGTGATGAGGGAGTGACAAGGAAAAGGGAGAGAGGAGGGAGAGGGAGAGAGAAGGAAGAGGGAGAGAGGAGAGAGAGAAGGGAGAGAGAGAGAGAGAAGGGAGAGGGATAGACAGAGAGAAGGAAGAGGGTGAGAGAGAAGGGAAAGGGAGAGAGAGGAGGGAGAGGGAGAGAGAGTAGTGGGAATGATGAGGGAGTTATAAGGGAGAGGGAGAGAGAAGGGAGGGGGAGAGAGAGAGAGAGAAGGGAGTAGAGAGAGAGAGAAGGGAGAGGGAGAGCGAAGGAAAGGGGAGGGGAAAGGAAAAGGGAGAGAATGGAGAGACAAGGAAAAGGGAGAGAGATTGGAAAGGGAGAGAGATTGGAAAGGGAGAGAGAAGGAAGAGGGAGAGAGAAGGGATAGGGAGAGAGAAGGGAGAGAGAAGACAGAGGGATAGAGAAGGGAGTGAGAAAAGGGAGAGAGAAGGGAGAGAGAAAGAAAAGGGAGAGAGAAGGGAAAGGGAGAGAGAAGGAAAAGGGAGAGAGAAGGAAAGGGAGAGAGAATGGAGAGACAAGGGAGAGGGAGAGACAAGGAAAGGGAGAGAGAAGGGATAGGGAGAGAGAAGGGAGAGGGAGAGAGAAGGGGGTGACAAGGGAGAGAGGAGGGAGAGAGAAGGGAGAGGGAGAGAGAAGGAAAAGGGAGGGGAAAGGAAAAGGGAGAGAGAAGGAAGAGGGAGAGAGAAGGAAGAGGGAGAGAGAAGGAAGAGGGAGAGATAAGGTAGAGGGAGAGATAAGGAAGAGGGAGAGAGAAGGAAGAGGGAGAGAGAAGGAAGAGGGAGAGAGAAGGAAGAGGGAGAGAGAAGGAAGAGGGAGAGAGAAGGAAGAGGGAGAGAGAAGGAAGAGGGAGAGAGAAGGAAGAGGGAGAGAGAAGGAAGAGGGAGAGAGAAGGAAGAGGGAGAGAGAATGGAGAGACAAGGGAGAGGTAGAAACAAGGGAGAGGGAGCGACAAGGGATACGGAGAGAGAGAAGGTAGATGTAGAGAGAAGGGAGATGGATAAGAAGGAGGAGAGAGAGAGAGAGAGAGAGAGAGAGAGAGAGAGAGAGAGAGAGGGAGAGAGGGGGAGAGGGGGAGAGGGGGAGAGGGGGAGAGGGGGAGAGGGGGAGAGGGGGAGAGGGGGAGAGGGGGAGAGGGGGAGAGGGGGAGAGGGGGAGAGGGAGAGACGGGAGAGAGGGGAGAGAGGGGAGAGAGGGGAGAGAGGGGAGAGAGGGGAGAGAGAAGGGAGAGAGAAGGGAGAGAGAAGGGAGAGAGAAGGGAGAGAGAAGGGAGAGAGAAGGGCGAGAGAAGGGCGAGAGAAGGGCGAGAGAGAGAGAAGGGCGAGAGAGAGAGAAGGGCGAGAGAGAGAGAAGGGCGAGAGAGAGAGAAGGGCGAGAGAGAGAGAAGGGCGAGAGAAGGGCGAGAGAGAGAGAAGGGCGAGAGAGAGAGAAGGGCGAGAGAAGGGCGAGAGAGAGAGAAGGGCGAGAGAAGGGCGAGAGAGAGAGGGGAGAGAGAAGGGCGAGAGAGAGAGGAGAGAGAGAAGGGCGAGAGAGAGAGAGGAGAGAGAGAAGGGCGAGAGAGAGAGAGGAGAGAGAGAAGGGCGAGAGAGAGAGGAGAGAGAGAAGGGCGAGAGAGAGAGAGGAGAGAGAAGGGCGAGAGAGAGAGAGGAGAGAGAAGGGCGAGAGAGAGAGAGGAGAGAGAAGGGCGAGAGAGAGAGAGGAGAGAGAAGGGCGAGAGAGAGAGAGGAGAGAGAAGGGCGAGAGAGAGAGAGGAGAGAGAAGGGCGAGAGAGAGAGAGGAGAGAGAAGGGCGAGAGAGAGAGAGGAGAGAGAAGGGCGAGAGAGAGAGAGGAGAGAGAAGGGCGAGAGAGAGAGAGGAGAGAGAAGGGCGAGAGAGAGAGAGGAGAGAGAAGGGCGAGAGAGAGAGAGGAGAGAGAAGGGCGAGAGAGAGAGAGGAGAGAGAAGGGCGAGAGAGAGAGAGGAGAGAGAAGGGCGAGAGAGAGAGAGGAGAGAGAAGGGCGAGAGAGAGAGAGGAGAGAGAAGGGCGAGAGAGAGAGAGGAGAGAGAAGGGCGAGAGAGAGAGAGGAGAGAGAAGGGCGAGAGAGAGAGAGGAGAGAGAAGGGCGAGAGAGAGAGAGGAGAGAGAAGGGCGAGAGAGAGAGAGGAGAGAGAAGGGCGAGAGAGAGAGAGGAGAGAGAAGGGCGAGAGAGAGAGAGGAGAGAGAAGGGCGAGAGAGAGAGAGGAGAGAGAAGGGCGAGAGAGAGAGAGGAGAGAGAAGGGCGAGAGAGAGAGAGGAGAGAGAAGGGCGAGAGAGAGAGAGGAGAGAGAAGGGCGAGAGAGAGAGGAGAGAGAAGGGCGAGAGAGAGAGAGGAGAGAGAAGGGCGAGAGAGAGAGGAGAGAGAGAAGGGCGAGAGAGAGAGGAGAGAGAGAAGGGCGAGAGAGAGAGGAGAGAGAGAAGGGCGAGAGAGAGAGAGAGAGAGGAGAGAGAGGGAGAGAGGGCGAGAGAGAGAGAGGAGAGAGAAGGGCGAGAGAGAGAGAGAGGAGAGAGAAGGGCGAGAGAGAGAGAGGAGAGAGAAGGGCGAGAGAGAGAGAGGAGAGAGAAGGGCGAGAGAGAGAGAGGAGAGAGAAGGGCGAGAGAGAGAGAGGAGAGAGAAGGGCGAGAGAGAGAGAGGAGAGAGAAGGGCGAGAGAGAGAGAGGAGAGAGAAGGGCGAGAGAGAGAGAGAGGAGAGAGAAGGGCGAGAGAGAGAGAGGAGAGAGAAGGGCGAGAGAGAGAGAGAGAGGAGAGAGAAGGGCGAGAGAGAGAGAGAGAGGAGAGAGAAGGGCGAGAGAGAGAGAGAGAGGAGAGAGAAGGGCGAGAGAGAGAGAGGAGAGAGAAGGGCGAGAGAGAGAGAGAGAGGAGAGAGAAGGGCGAGAGAGAGAGAGAGAGGAGAGAGAAGGGCGAGAGAGAGAGAGAGAGGAGAGAGAAGGGCGAGAGAGAGAGAGGAGAGAGAAGGGCGAGAGAGAGAGAGAGAGAGAGAGGAGAGAGAAGGGCGAGAGAGAGAGAGGAGAGAGAAGGGCGAGAGAGAGAGAGGAGAGAGAAGGGCGAGAGAGAGAGAGGAGAGAGAAGGGCGAGAGAGAGAGAGGAGAGAGAAGGGCGAGAGAGAGAGAGGAGAGAGAAGGGCGAGAGAGAGAGAGGAGAGAGAAGGGCGAGAGAGAGAGAGGAGAGAGAAGGGCGAGAGAGAGAGAGGAGAGAGAAGGGCGAGAGAGAGAGAGGAGAGAGAAGGGCGAGAGAGAGAGAGGAGAGAGAAGGGCGAGAGAGAGAGAGGAGAGAGAAGGGCGAGAGAGAGAGAGGAGAGAGAAGGGCGAGAGAGAGAGAGGAGAGAGAAGGGCGAGAGAGAGAGAGGAGAGAGAAGGGCGAGAGAGAGAGAGGAGAGAGAAGGGCGAGAGAGAGAGAGAGAGGAGAGAGAAGGGCGAGAGAGAGAGAGAGGAGAGAGAAGGGCGAGAGAGAGAGAGAGAGGAGAGAGAAGGGCGAGAGAGAGAGAGAGAGGAGAGAGAAGGGCGAGAGAGAGAGAGAGAGGAGAGAGAAGGGCGAGAGAGAGAGAGAGAGAGAGAGAGAGGAGAGAGAAGGGCGAGAGAGAGAGAGGAGAGAGAAGGGCGAGAGAGAGAGAGAGAGAGAGGAGAGAGAAGGGCGAGAGAGAGAGGAGAGAGAAGGGCGAGAGAGAGAGAGAGAGGAGAGAGAAGGGCGAGAGAGAGAGAGGAGAGAGAAGGGCGAGAGAGAGAGAGGAGAGAGAAGGGCGAGAGAGAGAGAGGAGAGAGAAGGGCGAGAGAGAGAGAGGAGAGAGAAGGGCGAGAGAGAGAGAGGAGAGAGAAGGGCGAGAGAGAGAGAGGAGAGAGAAGGGCGAGAGAGAGAGAGGAGAGAGAAGGGCGAGAGAGAGAGAGGAGAGAGAAGGGCGAGAGAGAGAGAGGAGAGAGAAGGGCGAGAGAGAGAGAGAGGAGAGAGAAGGGCGAGAGGAGAGAGAAGGGAGAGGGAGAGAGGAGAGAGAAGGGAGAGGGAGAGAGGAGAGAGAAGGGAGAGGTTGAGAATGGAAAGAGAGAGAAGGGAAAGGGAGAGAGAGAAGGGAGGTCAGGTGTTCAGGATATCCAAGCTTCAACACAGATGCTTTAATCAGTCCCTGCTTCAGCACAGGTGGCTCAATCAGGGTCTCTGTCTTCAAACAAGCCTCTGTTTGAGCCACTTGTGCTGAAGCTGGAAAATCCTGAAATTCAGACATGTTTCGTGGCTTAAGGACTTGAGTTGAGCAGCCATGTGTTCAAATTCTATTATACTTTTTATTTACATTTGCATCTAGAGTACTCTTTAGAAGCGGTTTGTCTCACTTCAGAGTGGCTAGGATAGGCCGCAAAAGCCATTGAGGTTTACAGGGAAAAAAAGAGGCATAACAAACTAAGGCTGCCATCTCTTTATATCACAAGGTTACTCAGCAAACTTAACAGAAAAAACACAGAGAATACACAGAACTATGCAAAGAGCCACCCACAAACAGGGCTGGTTGATGATAAACCAATGAATACCATATTTCAAACCAAAGAAAAATTAACATGTACAGTATTTAAAGTACGTGAATGTGACCGCAATCACCGTTATGAATAGGTATATAGGATCAAACGACAGGTGCTCAAGGGGTATAGATATAATGTTTATCAGTGTTGATCAAAAAAGATTTGATCAGAAGAGTTCCCCTTATATACAGCACTCTATTGTCATTCGTATGGTAAAGGTAGACAACAATTGGTCTTGCAGTATATTACTGCAGATCTGTCAGGTTGGCCAGAATCACTGCGGATATCAGAAAATAATAAAATTTTATTAATTCTACATAGATAATTAAAAACACATATACATGATTAAAAATCCCTTTTTGTGGCTGATATGTAAATAGGATGAGGATTATTTGGATCTATTGCCATATATCATCATATCATGACTCTCAGAGTAATAACAGCAGGTCTGTAATTGATTTGTACAGCACCGACATTGTTTATTGCACTAAATCACGACGGCACGCCGAGATCTACCCCAGCTGCCGCCAGTAACAACCGCGCGCCGCCGCGTTTCCCCCACGCACCCCCCCTCCACTTCGCGCGCAATTTACCTCCCTTCCCGACACCGTACCCGGCTCCTGCTCTGCCCCTCTGCTTCCCCGCACCCCCGCTTACCTTCATTTGATCTCCAGGGGTGTCGGGGAAGCCTGGGGAAGACGGGCGCGCATGTTACTGTGACGTCACAGTGCGCCGCCACGCGCCGCGGCTACCCGCTTCCCAGCCGCATGGAGCCAGCGGCTTTTGCTTCAATAAGCAATGTCGCTACTGTATGTGGCTAGCTAGCAAACAAATTGGTCTTGCAGTATATTACTGCAGATCTGTCAGGTTGGCCAGAATCACTGCGGATATCAGAAAATAATAAAATTTTATTAATTCTACATAGATAATTAAAAACACATATACATGATTAAAAATCCCTTTTTGTGGCTGATATGTAAATAGGATGAGGATTATTTGGATCTATTGCCATATATCATCATATCATGACTCTCAGAGTAATAACAGCAGGTCTGTAATTGATTTGTATGTGGCTAGCTAGCAAACAAATTGGTCTTGCAGTATATTACTGCAGATCTGTCAGGTTGGCCAGAATCACTGCGGATATCAGAAAATAATAAAATTTTATTAATTCTACATAGATAATTAAAAACACATATACATGATTAAAAATCCCTTTTTGTGGTTGATATGTAAATAGGATGAGGATTATTTGGATCTATTGCCATATATCATCATATCATGACTCTCAGAGTAATAACAGCAGGTCTGTAATTGATTTGTATGTGGCTAGCTAGCAAACAAATTGGTCTTGCAGTATATTACTGCAGATCTGTCAGGTTGGCCAGAATCACTGCGGATATCAGAAAATAATAAAATGTTATTAATTCTACATAGATAATTAAAAACACATATACATGATTAAAAATCCCTTTTTGTGGCTGATATGTAAATAGGATGAGGATTATTTGGATCTATTGCCATATATCATCATATCATGACTCTCAGAGTAATAACAGCAGGTCTGTAATTGATTTGTATGTGGCTAGCTAGCAAACAAATTGGTCTTGCAGTATATTACTGCAGATCTGTCAGGTTGGCCAGAATCACTGCGGATATCAGAAAATAATAAAATTTTATTAATTCTACATAGATAATTAAAAACACATATACATTATTAAAAATCCCTTTTTGTGGCTGATATGTAAATAGGATGAGGATTATTTGAATCTATTGCCATATATCATCATATCATGACTCTCAGAGTAATAACAGCAGGTCTGTAATTGATTTGCATGTGGCTAGCTAGCAAACAAATTGGTCTTGCAGTATATTACTGCAGATCTGTCAGGTTGGCCAGAATCACTGCGGATATCAGAAAATAATAACATTTTATTAATTCTACATAGATAATTAAAAACACATATACATTATTAAAAATCCCTTTTTGTGGCTGATATGTAAATAGGATGAGGATTATTTGGATCTCTTGCCATATATCATCATATCATGACTCTCAGAGTAATAACAGCAGGTCTGTAATTGATTTGTATGTGGCTAGCTAGCAAACAAATGTTGGCAAAAATCACAGTTTGAGATCATATCATAACTCACAGAGTAATAACAGCAGGTCTGTAAATGTTTTGTATGTTATTAACTCGCAGATAGATACTTGCAAAATTCACCATTCAAACCACAATCACTGTCTAACATATATACTGGTATTGCTGCTCTGAATAGATAATTTACAGGGCAACTCTTCTGATCAAATCTTTTTTGATCAACTGATAAACATTTACAGTATTTACAATCTTTATCAGAACTCTTATAGAGACAATAAAAAGTGGATATATATACACACACACACACACACACACACACACACACACACACACACACACACACACACACACACACACACACACACACACACACACACACACACACACATTACAGTATGTGGGTGTGTATGTGTGTATATTATCTCTAGGGGTAGTTGCTCTGGGCTATTTCATACACAAGAGCCCCACAAACAGGGGTGGTTGAGCCTTTCAGGTACAGACACATCTCAAATAAACACTGATACCTTATGAATATTTCTCTATTAAACAGAAAGTAATCAGCAGCTTTGTGCTTTTTCAGTAACAGACCCTCTTTAATCACAGAAGATTCCCAGAGATAAAAAAATAAAGCAACTTACTGTATTTGAGACACACACCACTCGGTTAAACACTTTGAATTAAAGCCCAGGCCCATCTGACATCACATGATCAGTGACCAATTAGAGAATTTGTAGCAGACAAAAAAACTACAGTGCCCATGAAGCTTTGCTGCAAACTCATCCTGGAGTTCAAGAGTTTACAATGATTGATGTCTTACAACTGGGAGTGAGACAAATTGTAACAAAAACTAAATGTATCTATTCTGCTTATTGTAATGTCAGTGTGTGTGTCTGAGGTCCAGGGATATGTCATTTAATTGTGTGTGTGTGTGTGTGTATGTGTGTGTGTCATCTTAAATCAATCTATTCTTAACAAATAAAAATATTTTACATGTACTAATTCTCTAATTTCTTTTAATTCACTATGAATTGACTGAATTATTTTAGTATTTTTCTCTCCGCTCTTAATTATTGCTTAATTATATATTTTTTCATGTTTGTGGTTCTGAATCCACACATTAGGAAGTATAGACAGTTGCTTTCTTTCTTTCTTGCTTTCTTGCACTCTTGCACTCTTGCACTCTTGCACTCTTGCACTCTTGCACTCTTGCACTCTTGCACTCTTGCACTCTTGCACTCTTGTGGAGAGGGAGTGGCTCAGTGAGTAAAAGACACTGAGTGGCACTGAGAGTTTGAAGCCTGGGGCCTGGTTCAATTCCTGGTGTCAGATCCTTGTGACCTTGGGCAAGTCACTTTATCTCCCTGTGCCTCAGGCACCAAAAACATAGATTGTAAGCTCCATGGGGCAGGGACCTATATTATATTATTATAAATTATATTATTATATTATTGAGCATTTCCCATTTTAAATGCAAAATTACTAACTAATATGTTTTTCTCCTTGTGCTATGAAATGCCTTATTTGAATCCAAAACTCATTGTATGAGGATAGACGCCATTGATTTTTCTTTCATTATTGCACATATGAATGTACAGCTGCAGCAGCAGCGGCCTTTATTCGAACACTTCACGCTGTGTATACTTCAGAATACCCATGTAGTGGCACGTGATCTCTTCCAACCTTCCCGCCTTATCACCCACTATCACTGCTTACTGAATAGCAGTAGGCATTAAGTGCTTGATAAGTGGCTTATGAACGCTTACTGCATAGGCGTGTGTGTGTGTCTGTGTCTATCTGAGGTACTGAGATACAGTAGGTCATTTAATTGTGTGTGTGTGCATGTACAAACTAAAAAAAAGTAACAGTGTTATTATAGCAATTACCAGTGTTACAAATATAGAAGTGCAAATAGCTAAAATGTAAGGAATCTACCGTTTTTTTTAAAAAAGGGGGGGACTATTCCATTGTGCATTTCACTTAATGTGACTTATTACCTTGCAATTAGATTTCTAGATATCTCTTGTATTTTCTAGGGTTACTCTTTGGGAGTATGTGTGAGAGCAAGAGACGGGTTGAGTGAAAGAAATAGAGTGGGAGTCAGGGTGAAAAAATGGAGAGAAGGGAAAGTGAGAGAGAAGGGAATGTGAGATAGAAGGGAAAATGAGAGAGAAGGGAGAGGGAGAGAGAAGGGAGAGGGAGAGAGAGCAGAGGTAAAGAGTGGTGTTTAAAGCGGGGGCAGTTTTAGTCGGGGAAGTAAGGCAAGGGTCATATCGAGAGAGATAAAGGGGGAGTGAGTGATAAAGGGAGAGAGAAAGGGGGAGAGAATGAGCTCTTAAAACAGGACTGCTTTAATGTTTTTAAAGCCTAAGAAATCAGATCAACATACACTGAAAATGAAGGATTTTTTAAAACCGATCGAATTGGCAGAACCAGACTGAAACAGCTTCGTACAAAGCCTTTTTAGATACAGATTGGACATGCGAGAAGGGCATGCAGCATAGCAAACCATGCCAATTCGCATCTACTGTAGAGTGCTCTTTCGAAGTGATTTGTCTCACTTCAGAGTTTCTAGACTAGGCCGCAAAATCCTTTACGGTGTACAGGAAAAAAGAGACATAAAATACCAAGTCTATTTCAAAACAATGAATGCAACTTAAAGACTCAACATATCTGGCTGATGAATGCAAGGGTTAAACCTGGGAATACTATATTTTCAGTGTGACATGACCCTATTAAGATGCATTTCTCAAGGTTTACAAGTTACTGTATGGTTATTTTGCTGTTTAAAGTTTTTCTACCTTTTTTTGTTTAATTTCTTGAAATTACCTATGTACTGGTAGGAAGATAAATGTTTGAACAGGGGTTCTCAACTCCAGTACTCAAGCCTGTCCAACAGGTCAGGTTTTCAGGATATCCCACCTTAAGCACATGTGGTTCCATCAGGGGCTCAGTTTTCAACCAAGCCTCTGATTGAGCCAAGATATATGACACATATTACTAATGCAGGAATAAGTCATCAGAAATAGGCCCCTTGTTCAAAACAATATAACCATTTTCTCCTGGGATGTTGGAAGCATTAATATGCCTGATGACGCCATATGCTGGGCACAATGACCGAGATAGCAGCTGAGAGAAAGAGCAGAGAATGTAATAGTGTTTAAAATTGTTTCCCAATAGCTCAGATATAGCGATCAGTGAAAGAACAGTGTCCCATCAGCCGTGGCTGGACTGGATGTCTTGCTCACAAGTGCTATGTAATGTGGAAAAATGTTGCACACCAAAAATCAAAATAAATCTGAGATACTAATACCAGTGGGAGTCCGAGTGAAAAAATGGAGAGAAGGGAGAGTGAGAGAGAAGGGAGCGAGAAGGGAGTGGGAGAGGGAGAAGAGGTAGAGAGAGGTGATTAAAGATTGATTAGTTTGAGTCAGGGGAAGTGAGGCAAGGGTCATATAGAAGGAGATAAAGGGGGAGTGAGTGATAAAGGGAGAGAGAAAAGTTGAGAGATAAAGGGGGAGAGAATGAGCACTAAAAACAGGACTGCTATAACGTCTTGAAAGCCTAAGAAATCAGATCAACATACATAGACCTGAAAATGGAGGATTTTTTAAACCGATCGAATTGGCAGAACCAGACTGAAACAGCTTCTTATCAGCCGTCTACCACTGAGATGTATATTCTTTCAGTGGTAGAGAATGTATCATACCCTCCATTAGCAGTGTCTGATTACAATGGCTGCAGTGAAAGAAGTTAGGGTTAGGGTATCCTGAAAACCTGGCCTGTTTGCGGCTCTCGAGGACTGGAACTGTGCAGGCCTGGCTTACAGCATAGCAAAGTAGGCCAATTCACATAAAGAGAGCTATTTAGAAGTGGTTTGCCTCACTTCAGAGTTACTAGAATAGGCCACAAAATCCTTTGCGGTGTACAGGAAAAAAGAGGCATAACATACCAAGGCTGCCATCTTTTAATATTACAAGGTTACTAGATGCTCTGCAGAATTTTATAAATGCAGTAATTAATTGAAGCCAACTAAAGTGTCACTAATTTTAAATATCTTGGCATTTGGTTTCACTCCCATTTAAAATTTGAGTTGCATATTGATAATCTGACATCCAAAATCATTGCCAAACTGGGTGTACTTTATAGGAACAAATCCTCCCTAGGCCAAGGTGCATGATGGGTTAACTTTTGTATCTTACAGACATGCTTAAATGTAGTTAGTACTGCATTGCTGTGAACAGGACACATAGTGGAAAGTTACCTTAATTAAGAGAAACTCTCCAGAGTTGTATGGGAGTCTCCTGGGCCCTCCCCTAGGTCATGCTTATAGTGCCAGCAACGCGACTGGCGAAGTGACGGGTGACGTCACCTGCGAAAGTTATAATTTAACTTTCGGGGATGTCGCTGGCGACATGGGCATTGATTGGTTCAGAGGCTGTCACATGTGGCGACAGCCTCTGAAAAATCTGATTTCCCCAGCTCCAAATTTTGAGTCGCCAGCGTTACTCCCGTCGCGTCGCACTTACTATAAGCGCTGCCTAACTGGGATGTATACTGAATGCCTGGATGTGTTCTCTGACACATTTGTACAGCAGAGAAATGTGCCAGACTCTCAACTGTGGCAAAGCTGATAGTATACTCAGGACTGCGTGCAGTAAAAATTGATCACATAATAGCAACTATTGGGAGTCCCCTGGTTGTTGATGACATCATGAGCGCTATCCTGAGTGTCATAGAATGCTGAAATATATCCAAAGCTATGTATCCAATAAATTGAGCAGAAAGAGATAGGGGAAACTGTCCAAGCATTGCTGGAGTCAGAGGTAATATGGACCGCAGCCAGTTTGTTCAACTATCTGGGCTGTGGAAATACCAGATGGGTAGTGTAGGGTGGCTGTGCACTGTAGAACCCTAAACACAGTAGTGCCACTGTTGGTCGCTGTCATCGCTGACGTAGTTACTTTGGTGGAACATATGCTGTGAAGTATGTATATACAATTATACCAAGGTACAAAAATAGGAGAATGAGAAAAGGAACATAGAGTAGTACGTCTTTGGCTAAGAGAAGAAGAAACCACTTGATTGTCTCTCTCTCTCTCTCTCTCTTTTTATATATATATAAAAATATAAAAAAGTGTAAAATGGGGGGGTTTGCGAGGTGTGAAATAGGCCTTGCAACACTACCATTTGAGTAAAAGTTGTGCCCTAAAAAAAATGTCATGGTAGGTGTGCTATGGGGTAGGGAGGGGGGCCTGATCCTTGCATTTGTCCTGGGCCCCAAGATTTCTGCTGGCGGCCCTACTGACAAGGGATTCCTCAAATTGGGCCCAGCAGAAGCTACTTCCCAAGCAAGCAATTGCCTTTTTATATTATTTGTTCTGCTTTTTACTATTATCAGTATATATATGTAACATCGCCAAAAGAAGGGTCGTGCGGTCACTGCTGTATTTCATCTCCTGTCTGCACCGCTGATAAGAGGCATAGAGGAATTTGTGAGGGCGGACCCTCGCTCTCGCAGAGGGGAGGGGTTTGATGTCTGTCTGTCTGTGTGTGTGTGTGTGTGAGAGGGAGAGAGAGAGTGTGTGTGTAAGAGGGAGAGTGTGTGTGTGTGTGTGTGTGTGTGTGTGTGTGTGTGTGTGTGTGTGTGTGTGTGTGTGTGTGTGTGTGTGTGTGTGTGTGTGTGTGTGTGTCACCCACCCTGTTTCCCTCTGTCTCACTTTCTGTCGCCCTCTGTCTCACTTTCTGTCACCCTCTGTCTCACTTTCTGTCACCCTCTGTTTCCCCCTGTCACCCTCTGTCTCACCCTGTCACCCTCTGTCTCACCCTGTCACCCTGTGTCACACCATGTCACCCATTTTCTCCCTGTCAACCTCTGTATCTCTCGGTATCACCCTGTCATTCTCTGTCTCACCCTGTCACCCTCTGCCTCACCCTGTCACCCTCTGCCTCACCCTATCTCACACACTCTCTGTGTCTCACACACTCTCTGTGTCTCACACACTCTCTGTGTCTCACACACTCTCTGTGTCACACACACACGCACACTCTCTCTGTGTCACACACACACTCTTAACAAGGACTAATTGTAGTATAATGTAATACAATAAATAAACATGTCAAAAACGAATGTTGTTCTTACTAGGAATTTATTCAATTTTTTTTAAAGCGGGCCTGGGGCGGGGCTAGGTGATGAGTAGATTTTTTTGTTCAGCGAGTAGATTTTTGGGTGATTTGTCAACCACAATATATATATATATATATGTAAGGGGGCCACTCCCGGCTTCCCTGATGTTCCTTTGCCCCTTGCCTTACCCCTGTGGCAGTGGGGGAAGGGGATGGCGACTTTTCCCAGTTGGCGCTGCTATCTGTGCCGGCGCCGTCGGGGGCCCTGATGCTCGAGCATGCGCAGATAGCCACAGCGGCCATGTTGTGTTTGGTGCGAGGTTCGCGCAATACGCAGAGGTTGGCAAGGGTAGTGGTGGCCATTACAAGTGTACAGGAGATCTGGTAGGTTGCGCAGGTGCAGTTATGTGTAGCGGTGGCCACTACAGCTTTGCACAGGTGCAGTAGAGACCGCGCACACAGTCCCCATAGGAAAGAGGTTCTGAGTGGACTACATCCCCCAGCAGCCTCTGGTGAATGCCCTATGTTCCCTGTCACCTGCAACCAACCAGCCACTGAGACTTGCAGATTCTCTGCAGCAGGGAATTTGATACATTGTTTTGTGCAGTCAGGAAGCAGACTGGGAAGCACGTGAGTGAGTGAGACTTAGGGGACAAAGGGGGAAAGAAGGTGGGCAGAGAGCTGCGAGATTCTGCCCTAGGCCAGAAATCCCCAGGCTAGAGTTGAGGCCCTGACTTCCCACTAGTGAGGGTGGGTGGTCACAGGGACAGGCCCTAGTACAGGAACCTGTCACTTTAGAGAGAGAGAGAAGTGAAGGAAGCAGAGACTGTCGCAGCACCATTACAGAGGTTTAGGATCAGACCTCTTCAAGCACAGCAGCAACCAACCGGGTGGGATCGCCCTGGAAGGTAACCCTGACGTATCTTCACCGTCGGATCCTTTGCGAAGTCTGTTTGCAGGTCCTAGCGCTGGAGCGCTCGGCAGGTAACATCCATAAGTGCACCAACTATAAATCAGTACATAGTGGCTGTGCAGTCACACACACACATACCTTATTTTGGGGGTGGGGTTGTGGTGTGGGGAGTTGGACATGGTGTGGGTACACGGTGAGGGGTTGCATCCTGCGAGACACGTGAGTTACTGTGTCTCCTAGAAGAGAGACACTTAATGTATGACATGCATAGTTATGTTACTGTTAGAAAAGTCACTGTTCTTTTATATGCTGTGTGCGTGATATTATATTATTGTCCTGTGAGGAACAACTCCCGCTCTGCTTGGAGCCATCACAGGTGGAGGCGCTGCACCATATAGTATTGTTCAGGAGGATACACCCCAGGCTCTCATTGGCGGAGGCTCAGGCCTCCTGTGAGCCTCACAGGTAAAGCACCACACTGGTAATACATATAGCTCCCCTCACATGCACCCTATCTGCGATTGGGTGGGGGAATATGGGTTACATATATATATTATATATATATAGTACCGACACACTTTATTCGAGTGTGGCCGGTACCGCAAGCCGGGAGATTTCCCGGCTTGCTAGTGGCCGCCCCTCGGCGTGCCGCGCGTCATAGACGCGCGGTCACGCGTCTTCGGGAGCGTGCGCCCCCTGCACGCGCGTCCAGGGGCTCCCCGAGGGAGCCCTGGTGTCCCGCGATCGCGGGACAGCGGCAGGGGGTTCCGGGGGACCCGGCAGCGGTAGGGAGAGCGCCCCGATCGGAGGGCGCTCTTCCGCTGCTTCGGCGCGCGCCCGTCACTCTCGGGCGCGCGCCAGGCTACTGCTGCGGCCAAGAACGGGCAAATGCTCGAATAAACTTGGCCGCAGCAGTATATATATATATATATATATATATATATACTTATTATTAGGCTATAACTGCAGCACTGATTATTGTGCTACCTAGTTCTTGTTGGTTCTTAATAGATTGCTATGAGGGATATTGTTATATGCACTTATGATATAATACACCTCATTTAGCAATCAGGACGCCACACTCCATATATTTTAGCACCCTCCCCATCAGTTACATATGTTGCTGGTACCATGGTTTTTTACCTCACTACTTCTTATTGGGACTCACACTGGTACTGTCATTTAGCGCATGAATATTTATTTTGTTCTAACAAAATTAACACAGTATAGGAAAATATGCATTTGTCAGAGGGAAAGGCCAATAATCTGGAGTCAGGTCACCCTAATGTATATTAAAAATAAACACAGGCCTGTCTGATACTCCCTGATATTATAAAGTAAAGAGGCCACTCTATAATAAATATTTACACAGGCCTTTTTAAGTCTGTCCCTAATAATCTGTAATCAGGAGGTCATTATAAGTGTTAAAACAGTAGTGGTACTGTGATATTAAAGTGACAATCCCATACAAGTTTAATTCAGCCCAAATCCACACAATAATGTTAATAAATGCATTATAAATATCACATGACCATATGTATACTGACTTAGTTCATGGCTGTGTTATTACATCATTACATGTGTAATTAAATCCGTGACATTCTCAGGCTCCCCCCTTCTGTGACAATCATACAGCCGGGCCGTTACATTGCAACACACTAATCCCGCCCCTAGTGACATCACCTGATCAGTAACCAGTCAGAGAAGCTAGCAGGCAAAGAACTACATTTCCCACAATGCACCTCGTGGAGTGTGGCTAGCAGCTACACCTTCTCTCACTAGTTTGTCTCCTGCGAGCTTCCGTACACAGCGTCTTGTTAGAGTGGGGCGTGGACATGTGTAAACTTCAATGGTGGGAAAATGAGACAGTTTTAGCTGCTAGCTGAGCAGTGGTACAGCGCTCTGTAGAAGGCGCTCTCAGTCGGGTGAGTGATTTTTCAATGTGTGTGTTTATTTCATTTCTCATTTTACTTTCACTTTAAGTACTGCATGCTTATTTTTTTCTTTGGGCATTTAGAGATTTAAGTGCTCTGTGAGCCGATTCCTCCATTGAAGGAGGAGCTATGAGGCCAACCTATCACAGCTACTGTACCATCTTCAGTTGCTTTCAGTATACTGATTAATCCACGGCACAGAATATGCAACTTCAAATACATCTATCAACTGTCTATATGTTAAGCCCCCGGACAAGCAAGTGGTGAAACATGCATGTCAGGACTTGTCTGTCTCATCTAGGATGTGGTGGTGATCTCAGCTGTTTCTCCTTCTCTCCGCTGAATCTTGCAGTCTGTGCTCCAAGCAACCCTGGGAGCATGTGCTGAGACTCACTCTCCCTGAACCTACGAGCAGTTAAGCTGTGGATATATGCTATCACTCTGCTGGACACTTTGCTGTACACTCAGGACTGGTCTAAGTACTTTTGCTACCTATTTTGGCTTGTTAGTTATATCTGCCAATTTTTTGCTCATCTGTGTGTTTCATATCTATAGGCTTGGATCATATTACTAACTTATATAATTAACTTATTCATTTCCTTGCTTGTTAGTTATACACTAGTTTCATACAAGCACTTCACACAGGGGGCTTCAACTTAGGTAGTACTTGACCGGCCGGTCTGAGTGTTCTCATTTCCATATATTTCTTGCCTCTACACTTTATTTACACACTTTGTACTTATTACTGCAGTGTAGCATTTTTCCCCACACCTTAAGGTTCAGTTTATAACAGCTTTGTAGGTCACCACTGCTCCTCATTTTAACCATTTATGTGTATGTGATTAATAAACCTTTATTGATACAATTTGTGTATGTTAGAGTGCTATTCAGGGGATTCTTTTTTTCTGTGTTAGTTTTCATATATATGTGTGTGTGTGTGTGTGTGTGTATATATGTATATATTTATGTATATATATTTGTGTGTGTGTGACCTTGGGCAAGTCACTTCATATCCTCTGTGCCTCAGGCACCAATGTCATAGATTGTAAGCTCTATGGGGCAGGGACTTGTGTCTGCAAAATGTCTCTGTATAGCGCTACGTAAAACTAGCAGCGCTTTAAAAGAACATGCTGTTATTATTATTATATATAAATGTGTATGTATTTATTTATATAGCACTATTAATGTATATAGCGTTTCACAGTAGTAATACATGTGAAAATCCTATAAATAACAAATACAAATATCAGGTCATGGGAATAAGTGATTTGGACATAAAAGTAACATTTCGGAAGTGTGGACAACTAATACATCTTGTAGATTGCCTTTACAGTGTGATGTCATTGATTCAGTAGATTGTGTGCAGACCAGGACTGCAGTACAGTGTCACTCACATGGATGACTTGCGTGGTAGAAGCTCAAGAACAAGGATGTCAAACTCCAGTCCTCGAGGGCAGCAACCAGGCCAGGTTTTCAGGATATCCCTACTGAAAACCTGGCCTGTTTGGGACCCTCGAGGACTGGAGTTTGACATGCATGCTCTAGACGGAGCACAGCTGTGGGTGGGAGGTGGATTTGCTTTGCATCAAATGGTTTGGAGCAAGGTTTATTGTATGTATTATCATAATAACAATGCAATGCTTAACTTTTATTTCAGGAGGGATGACTGCAGAACAGAAGTGAATATTGAAGCCATGTGTTCCTTTTCTTGCAAAAGAGAAAATTTGAAGGACAGTTGAACAGAATGAAAATTACTACACAGAGACAGATAAGCAATGTGTATATTTCTCATTTACCATTTAGTATTTGTCGTTTTATTGACTCCACACAATCCAGCTGCTACGGGTTTCACATTGAACATTTTCATCTCTACTCTACCCCTTCCTGTGATCTGAACCATGCAAGTTTTCATTGATTCAATACATCATGAGTAGAGTGTGGCTACAGTATGAAGTAAAGACCCAAGGACCACATCTACTACCATTCATAACAAGAACATGTGCAGTAGCGCACAGCTGCAGTTCTATGTGATTGTTATGAAAGGTTGAGGTGGTTCAATTCTATGAATCTGGAGTGGGATGGATCCTGTTTGCATCACATGGTTTCATCTAGGCCAGTAGATTATATAACTCTCAGTACAGGTTACACATGGCATCAGTATTAGTGATGTAAAGAGGAGGAAAGCTTCAATGTGGAGTACAAAGCCAAGTAATGTTGAAGTTACTCCTTTTACCATTTACTTGGTCAGTCTGTACTGTCTACTCCCCACACAGCTGCTAAGGGTCTTCCATTTTAAATACTTTCACCTCCTATTCTGCACTGCTTTGCTGCCCATTATTTAGAAATGCGTTCCAGTCATGTTTACCACTCTGAATCTCTCTGCAGTCATTGATTCAGCACATCATGGGTAGAGCATGGCTACAGATACAGCAAGCTATTATTATTTTACCGGCTGATCACCCATAATATTGCATTAAAACATAGAATATCACTTAATTTCCAAAAGATTCAGTGATGCTGATAATGCAGAATCTCACAACATTTCCCATCATAATGCCATAATGCACCAGAGGAAGAAATAATCCTTGCTATATCTGTACATTGTGTGACGTATTACCTCCATGACCATTGATAGCAAGTACATCTTCTGTATAGAGCGGCTGTGTTATGATGCAGTTATTGATCATCATTGACATAATCACAAGAATCTTATGCAAAGGGAAATTGTCCGCAGCGAAGTGAGATGTGTGCCTGTTTTAAGTCCTCCAGCTTAACGCCCCTACACCTCCCACTACACAGACATACTTACTTATGCATACACTGACATCTGGCATACCTACACACACCCCAGGGCCACTTCCTTCCCCTGATGTCAGGGAGAGGATGGGCATGCAGAGTGCAGTAAGTCTCCACGTTACTCTGGCCAACAGTCTTGGCCTACCCCCAGCATCTGTCACCCACAACATCTGTTCCCTCCTTGTAAAGTGCTGAACTATCTCACCTGGGTCAGTGCTATAGCTGATCACAGTGCCCGATCATGATGTCACTGTGACAGGCAGCAGTGCAGATTGACCGGTCAATCAATGCAGTGCCGCACCATATGCACTAAATGAGATTTCCGTGCCCCCTGTCAGGTTACTCCCTGGGCAGTGACCCTGCTCACCCCCTCCCCTAGTTCCACCTCTGACCACAATTATCTCTCTTGGAGAGTGTAGCAAATTGGTGTTGGTGGAATCTCACCTCTGCCATGCATGGTCACAATCTGGGCACAGGACCCAAATAGTGGGCAATGTGGCACTTCTTACAGTAGAGAATAAGTAACTATATTCTTTACTTGTGTATTAAGGACCTTATTTGCATTAAAATTCAGTCCCCATGGGACCAAGACTTTCTGGCTTACTGAACAAAGTGGAATTATTTCGTAGAGGGTGGAGAATTGTATTTTATCTGAAATTACCCCCTCTGCACAAAATACAAACAATTATACACATACATGTACCTTGTGGAAGTTGTTGCCCTCTATCTTCCTGTGGTCTCTCCCTGTTTCTCACCGTGCCTCCTCCCATTTCCTTGCACCTCTGCGTCTCCGCATATATCCCTATACTCAGAGCCGGCTCCGGTCAGTGACATGGGATGCCCAAATATGAGCATATCCATACATGGGCATCCATGCCACTGACCGGAGCCCACTCTGTTGCGGATATGGAGAGAGACTGGGAGATTTACATCCCCTTATAATTCATATGGTGCATAGTACCGGCACGTATTGTTTTACCGTTACTGTGTACCTTCCTACTTTCACACTGGTACAGTATGTGCTGCAGTGGGACTGAGAGGGATATATTGGTAACACATAGTTATTGTTGGGGGAATTCAATCCATTTTGAAAATAGTAATGCAATGTTTTATACTTTTTTTTTTTTTGCAGTAATGAAGAATGAAAAAGTTCTGTTAAAATTGAATTGGAGGTGAACTGGAATCATCATCAACTCTGCACCAGTGTGAATTGATGTTCTTTAATGTTCTGATAAGGTACATGCAACATCTCTTCCTCAACCCCTACACCACTCTCTGCCTCTTGCCTCTCTCTCTCCACCTCCCTGCTAAGCGTATTAACCCATCTAATGTAATCCACATTCCATGTCTCACTTTACTCTTCACTTCTCACGTGCCCTCTGGAATGTCTGCTCTCTGACTAACAAGGTCTATTTGTACATGACCTCTTCTGCTCTCATCATCCACCACTTCTCATTCCCCTCACCCCTGTCCTACTAGATACCTCAGCTTAATTGAACTCTCTCCTCTGACATCTACCCTTATCTCTAACCTCTCCTCACTTTCTGCTTAAACTAACTATCTTGTTAACTTTTACAATGCTATCATCTCCTCCTCCTCCCTCCTCCTCCCTCCTCCCTCCTCCATTATATATTTATATGCCCCTTCTAGGCTCTGACACACTCATCCCTCTAAGGCCATGATTATCATGGGCACATGCTTGGTCATCCACAGTGCGTGCGAGCGATGCAGAGCCGCCTCGGACCTCAGTGCAGGGATTGCTGCATACCCCAGCATCTGTCACCCACAAACAATACACACACTAATACTCCCCACAATACACACTATAATACCTCCTCAATACTAATCTCTCCAATAATATTATAGCTCCAAACACAATATACACAACACCCTTACACAAGATACACAATCTAGTACTCTCCTCTGCACCTCTACACACAATATAATACTCCCACACACACAATATACACACTACCCTCCTACCCCCATAAAATACAACCAATAATACACACACACTTTGTGGATGTTGGGACCAGCTCCCGGCATGCACCAGTGAAAGAGAGAGGCCAGCAGAAGCTCGGAAGAACTCCCTCTCTCCATCCGTGCCTCCCTCCGTTTCCCATCTTCTCCCTGTCTCTCTCCCTCCCTTTCCTTGCATCTCCCTGCGTCTTTACGTATACCCAGTCAGTGACGGCTCTGCTCACGTGATGCCTTAATATGGGCTTATCCATATATGTTCATCCACGTCACTAATGTGATGCCCGCACTGTTGCGGAGCTGGTACTTACGACGCGCACTTATTGTTTTATCAGTACTGCGTACCTGACTCTACCGGCCTACTTTCAACACTAGTACAATAAGTGCTTCACTACGAGTGAGTGGGGAATATTGGCATCACACAGTCACTGTTGAATATGCCATTCAATCCATTTTGAAAATAGTAATGCAATGTGGTTTTGTTTTGTTTGCTTTTTGCAGTAATGAAGAATGGATAAGTTATATTAAAATTAAATTGGAGGGGAACTGGATTCAGCATTTCATCATGAACTCTGCACTTGTGAGAATTTACCTTCTTGAATGCCCTGAGAGGTACACGCAACTTTAAGACTATAATCTGCTGTGCAAGCTTTCGTGCTATACCTCCCCCTCAGGTTTTGATTTATACATTTGCTCCCTCAAGTCATGTCCTCTAATATTTGAAAGCTCTCTCCTAGCATTTTCTCTCTACCACAGAACGTCATCCCAATGTAACCTCTCTCTTGTTCTCTCTGCTTGCTGTTTCCTCACTCCTCTGTTAAACTTTTCTAATTTCTCTAACTTCCACACTCCTGCTTTTATCCACATGTTCTCTTTCCTTCCCCTACCTTTGCATGTGTCTACACACTGCACCATTTGTACAGACCTCTATTGCAGCTATTTCTGCACTGCTCAATGAAAAGCACTCTTTAATATCCTATTCTCTGTGCCCCCTCTCTCTGCGCCCCCTCTTTTGGCGCCTCCTCTCTCTGCGCCCCCTCTCTCTGCGCCTATCTGTCTCATTCTCTCTACGTCCCTCTCTCTCTACATAGAGCTATCTCTGTCTCTCTCTACACCTATCTCTGTGTCTCCTTCTATGTTTGCTGATGTGTGGGATATCTCTTATAATCTTGAACCTGCTCATATACACATCGGGCCTCCCTGCCTCTGCCTCCCTGCTAAGAGTGTTAACCTATCTAATGTAATCCACATTCCTTTCCTTACTTTTCTCTTCCCTTCTCCTGTGCCCTCTGGAATGTCCACTCTTACTAACAAGGGTCTAGTTGTACATGACCTCTTCTGCTCTCATCATTCACAATCAGTCATTCCCCTCACCCCATCTTACCTGTCCCACTGATTTTCCTCTGCTTAATTAAACTCTCCTCTGACATCTACTCTAACCTCTCTGCTCTCTCTCTCTCTTTCTGCTTAAACTGACAATCTTATTAACTCTTACAATGCTATCCTCTATATGCCCCTTCAAGCTCTGACACACTCGTCCCTCTAACCCACACCCTTGGCTAAATTCCCAAACATGTTCATCACACTTCCACTCGCTGTTCTTAATGCCTATGAAGGAAATCTCACACTTGATGTTTGATTTTTCTACAGTAAAAATGTCTCCAGTCCTGTATAAAGCTGCTCTCTGGGGCCAAACCACACTACTTTTTTTTCCATATTCATCAACACACAAATTTAATTTACGCTGTCTTTTTTCCCCTGTATTTGACTCCCTCCACTAACCTTCTTCTCACACTTGCCATCCTTCCTTCACTTCTCCTCAAGCATTTGACTACTTCAGAGGCAAGGTGGATGCCACCCACAAGGAGATTCCTTCTGTCCCTTCCCCCTTCTCTCCTTCTACCTAATTCTCCTTCTGCATTTGACTCCTTTTCTTCTCTTACAGAGCTGGAAGCTAATCATCTTCTCTTCTCCCTCTACCACATGCCCTCTAGATCGTATCCCCTCACACCTTACTGCATCTCTTAGTCCCCACTCTCACCCACATCTTCAATTCCTCCCTATTCTCTGGCTCTTTACCCTCTTACTTTAAGCCTGTAGTGGTCACCCTTTTCTCAGAAACAACCTACACCCTATACTAACCCTATACTAACTACCGCCCTGTATCCCTCCTGCTGTTTGTCTCCTAATTGCTAGAATGTCAACATTCTTAAATCACATTCCCTCCTGGATCCTTTACAACCTGCCTTTCGTACAGCTCGTTCTACAGACTGTGCTTAAAGCAAATTCCCAAGGTCACTTTTCCCTACTAATCCTACTTGATCTATCTGCTGCGTTTGATGCTCTCAATCACTCTCCTCCTTCATATTCTAAACTCTCTCTTGGTATCCGTAACACAGTTCTATCCTGGTTTTCATCATAACTTTCCTGTCACACATTCTCCATCTCTGTTGCTAACATGTCTTCGTCTTCTATTGATCTGTCTGTGGGTATACATCAGGGCTCTGTTCTGAGATCTCTCTTTCTCTCTACATACTATCATTTGGTGACCTCATCAACTCTTTGTGACAATCCTATAAATAACAAATACAAATATCAGGTCATGGGAATAAGTGATTTGGACATAAAAGTAACATTTCGGAAGTGTGGACAACTAATACATCTTGTAGATTGCCTTTACAGTGTGATGTCATTGATTCAGTAGATTGTGTGCAGACCAGGACTGCAGTACAGTGTCACTCACATGGATGACTTGCGTGGTAGAAGCTCAAGAACAAGGATGTCAAACTCCAGTCCTCGAGGGCAGCAAACAGGCCAGGTTTTCAGGATATCCCTACTGAAAACCTGGCCTGTTTGGGACCCTCGAGGACTGGAGTTTGACATGCATGCTCTAGAAGGAGCACAGCTGTGGGTGGGAGGTGGATTTGCTTTGCATCAAATGGTTTGGAGCAAGGTTTATTGTATGTATTATCATAATAACAATGCAATGCTTAACTTTTATTTCAGGAGGGATGACTGCAGAACAGAAGTGAATATTGAAGCCATGTGTTCCTTTTCTTGCAAAAGAGAAAATTTGAAGGACAGTTGAAGAGAAGGAAAATTACTACACAGAGACAGATAAGCAATGTGTATATTTCTCATTTACCATTTAGTATTTGTCGTTTTATTGACTCCACACAATCCGGCTGCTACGGGTTTCACATTGAATATTTTCATCTCTACTCTACCCCTTCCTGTGATCTGAACCATGCAAGTTTTCGTTGATTCAATACATCATGAGTAGAGGGTGGCTACAGTATGAAGTAAAGACCCAAGGACCACATCTACTACCATTCATAACAAGAACATGTGCAGTAGCGCACAGCTGCAGTTCTATGTGATTGTTATGAAAGGTTGAGGTGGTTCAATTCTATGAATCTGGAGTGGGATGGATCCTGTTTGCATCATATGGTTTCATCTAGGCCAGTAGATTATATAACTCTCAGTACAGGTTACACATGGCATCAGTATTAGTGATTTAAAGAGGAGGAAAGCTTCAATGTGGAGAACAAAGCCAAGTAATGTTGAAGTTACTCCTTTTACCATTTACTTGGTCAGTCTGTACTGTCTACTCTCCACACAGCTGCTAAGGATCTTCCATTTTAAATACTTTCACCTCCTATTCTGCACTGCTTTGCTGCCCATTATTCAGAGATGCGTTCCAGTCATGTTTAGCACTCTGAATCTCTCTGCAGTCATTGGTTCAGCACATCATGGGTAGAGCATGGCTACAGATACAGCAAGCTATTATTATTTTACCGGCTGATCACCCATAATATTGCATTAAAACATAGAATATCACTTAATTTCCAAAAGATTCAGTGATGCTGATAATGCAGAATCTCACAACATTTCCCATCATAATGCCATAATGCACAAGTGGGAGAAATAATCCTTGCTATATCTGTACATTGTGTGACATATTACCTCAATGACCAATGAGAGCAAGTACATCTTCTGTATAGAGCGGCTGTGTTATGATGCAGTTATTGATCATCATTGACATAATCACAAGAATCTTATGCAAAGGGAAATTGTCCGCAGCGAAGTGAGATTTCAGCCCCCAAACGTCTGTAATATTAATGCAATGTCTTACTTTTGTTGCAGTGAACACTGAAGAGACGGATCTACTACAACACTGTACAGGATGAGCATACGCTACAAGCAGCAAAATGATCTTGCAGTTGACAGTATGTTGTTCTGGTAATGTGCACAATTATTATTTATGGGCTACACACCACAGTGCTGGACATATTCTGTTAACTTCAACTCTACTCCTAACATGGAGATGTCTTCCTGGTGTTACTGATTCAGTACATCATATGCACAGTGTGGTTATGATATGATGGATTGATTTAATGAACCCACCAACCAATGATGACATCTGCATCATCTTCTGTAAAGTGCAGCTACAGCATGATATTATCAGCATTTGGTGCGGTATAATCAGAGGTATCTATGTGCTTTTGTGCCTGTTTTAAGTCCTCCAGCTTAACGCCCCTACACCTCCCACTACACAGGCATACTTACTTATGCATACACTGACATCTGGCATACCTACACACACCCCAGGGCCACTTCCTTCCCCTGATGTCAGGGAGAGGATGGGCATGCAGAGTGCAGTAAGTCTCCACGTTACTCTGGCCAACAGTCTTGGCCTACCTCCAGCATCTGTCACCCACAACATCTGTTCCCTCCTTGTAAAGTGCTGAACTATCTCACCTGGGTCAGTGCTATAGCTGATCACAGTGCCCGATCAGGATGTCACTGTGACAGGCAGCAGTGCAGATTGACCGGTCAATCAATGCAGTGCCGCAACATATGCACTAAATGAGATTTCCGTGCCCCCAGTCAGGTTACTCCCTGGGCAGTGACCCTGCTCACACCCTCCCCTAGTTCCACCTCTGATCACAATTATCTCTCTTGGAGAGTGTAGCAAATTGGAGTTGGGGGAATCTCACCTCTGCCATGCATGGTCACAATCTGGGCACAGGACCCAAATAGTGGGCAATGTGGCACTTCTTACAGTAGAGAATAAGTAACTTTATTCTTTACTTGTGTATTAAGGACCTTATTTGCATTAAATTCAGTCCACATGGGACCAAGACTTTCTGGCTTACTGAACAAAGTGGAATTGTTTCGTAGAGGGTGGAGAATTGTATTTTATCTGAAATTACCCCCTCTGCACAAAATACAAACAATTATACCCATACAAGTACCTTGTGGAAGTTGTTGCCCTCTATCTTCCTGTGGTCTCTCCCTGTTTCTCACCGTGCCTCCTCCCATTTCCTTGCACCTCTGCGTCTCCGCATATATCCCTATACTCAGAGCCGGCTCCGGTCAGTGACATGGGATGCTCAAATATGAGCATACCCATATATGGGCATCCATGCCACTGACCGGAGCCCGCTCTGTTGCGGATATGGAGAGAGACTGGGAGATTTACATCCCCTTATAATTCATATGGTGCATAGTACCGGCACGTATTGTTTTACCGGTACTGTGTACCTTCCTACTTTCACACTGGTACAGTATATGCTGCAGTGGGACTGAGAGGGATATATTGGTAACACATAGTCATTGTTGGGGGAATTCAATCCATTTTGAAAATAGTAATGAAATGTTTTTTACTTTTCTTTTTTTTCAGTAATGAAGAATGAAACATTTCTGTTAAAATTGAATTGGAGGTGAACTGGATTCATCATCAACTCTGCACCAGTGTGAATTGATGTTCTTTAATGTTCTGATAAGGTACATGCAACATCTCTTCCTCAACCCCTGCACCACTCTCTGCCTCTTGCCTCTCTCTCTCCACCTCCCTGCTAAGCGTATTAACCCATCTAATGTAATCCACATTCCATGTCTCACTTTACTCTTCACTTCTCACGTGCCCTCTGGAATGACTGCTCTCTGACTAACAAGGTCTATTTGTACATGACCTCTTCTGCTCTCATCATCCACCACCTCTCATTCCCCTCACCCCTGTCCTACTCGATACCTCAGCTTAATTGAACTCTCTCCTCTGACATCTACCCTTATCTCTAACCTCTCCTCACTTTCTGCTTAAACTAACTATCTTGTTAACTTTTACAATGCTATCATCTCCTCCTCCTCCCTCCTCCTCCTCCCTCCTCCTCCTCCCTCCTCCATCATATATATGCCCCTTCTAGGCTCTGACACACTCATCCCTCTAAGGCCATGATTATCATGGGCACATGCTTGGTCATCCACAGTGTGTGCGAGCGATGCAGAGCCGCCTCGGACCTCAGTGCAGGGATTGCTGCATACCCCCAGCATCTGTCACCCACAAACAATACACACACTAATACTCCCCACAATACACACTATAATACCTCCTCAATACTAATCTCCCCAATAATATTATAGCTCCAAACACAATATACACAACACCCTTACACAAGATACACAATCTAGTACTCTCCTCTGCACCTCTACACACAATATAATACTCCCACACACACAATATACACACTACCCTCCTACCCCCATAAAATACAACCAATAATACACACACACTTTGTGGATGTTGGGACCAGCTCCCGGCATGCACCAGTGAAAGAGAGAGGCCCGCAGAAGCTCGGAAGAACTCCCTCCATCCGTGCCTTCCTCCGTTTCACATCTTCTCCCTGTCTCTCTCCCTCCCTTTCCTTGCATCTCCCTGCGTCTTTACGTATACCCAGTCAGTGACGGCTCTGGTCACGTGATGCCTTAATATGGGCTTATCCATATATGTTCATCCACGTCACTAATGTGATGCCTGCACTGTTGCGGAGCTGGTACTTACGACGGGCACTTATTGTTTTATCAGTACTGCGTACCTGACTCTACCGGCCTACTTTCAACACTAGTACAATATGTGCTTCACTACGAGTGAGTGGGGAATATTGGCATCACACAGTCACTGTTGAATATGCCATTCAATCCATTTTGAAAATAGTAATGCAATGTGGTTTTGTTTTGTTTGCTTTTTGCAGTAATGAAGAATGGAAAAGTTATATTAAAATTAAATTGGAGGGGGACTAGATTCAGCATTTCATCATGAACTCTGCACTTGTGAGAATTTAACTTCTTGAATACCCTGACAGGTACACGCAACATTAAGACTATAATCTGCTGTGCAAGCTTTCGTGCTATACCTCCCCCTCAGGTTTTGATTTATACATTTGCTCCCTCAATTCATGTCCTCTAATATTTGAAAGCTCTCTCCTAGCATTTTCTCTTTACCACAGAACGTCATCCCAATGTAACCTCTCTCTTGTTCTTTCTGCTGGCTGTTTCCTCACTCCTCTGTTAAACTTTTCTAATTTCTCTAACTTCCACACTCCTGCTTTTATCCACATGTTCTCCTCTTTCCTTCCCCTACCTTTGCATGTGTCTACACACTGCACCATTTGTACAGACCTCTATTGCAGCTATTTCTGCACTGCTCAATGAAAAGCACTCTTTAATATCCTATTCTCTGTGCCCCCTCTCTCTGCGCCCCCTCTTTTGGCGCCTCCTCTCTCTGCGCCCCCTCTCTCTGCGCCTATCTGTCTCATTCTCTCTACGTCCCTCTCTCTCTCTACATAGAGCTATCTCTGTCTCTCTCTACACCTATCTCTGTGTCTCCTTCTATGTTTGCTGATGTGTGGGATATCTCTTATAATCTTGAACCTGCTCATATACACATCGGGCCTCCCTGCCTCTGCCTCCCTGCTAAGAGTGTTAACCTATCTAATGTAATCCACATTCCTTTCCTTACTTTTCTCTTCCCTTCTCCTATGCCATCTGGAATGTCCGTTCTCTGACTAACAAGGCTCTAGTTGTACATGACCTCTTCTGCTCTCATCATTCACAATCAGTCATTCCCCTCACCCCATCTTACCTGTCCCACTGATTTGCCTCTGCTTAATTAAACTCTCCTCTGACATCTACTCTAACCTCTCTGCTCTCTCTCTCTTTCCGCTTAAACTAACAATCTTATTAACTCTTACAATGCTATCCTCCTATCTATATGCCCCCTCTAGGCTCTGACACACTTGTCCCTCTAGCCCACACCCTTGGCTAAATTCCCAAACATGTTCATCACACTTCCACTCGCTGTTCTTAATGCCTATGAAGGAAATCACACAATTGATATTTGATTTTTCTACAGTAAAAATGTCTCCAGTCCTGTATAAAGCTGCTCTCTGGGGCCAAACCACACTACTTTTTTTTCACATTCATCAACACTCAAATTTAATTTACGCTGTCTTTTTTTCCCTGTATTTGACTCCCTCCACTAACCTTCTCCTCACACTTGCCATCCTTCCTTCACTTCTCCTCAAGCATTTGACTACTTCAGAGGCAAGGTGGATGCCACCCACAAGGAGATTCCTTCTGTCCCTTCCCCCTTCTCTCCTTCTACCTAATTCTCCTTCTGCATTTGACTCCTTTTCTTCTCTTACAGAGCTGGAAGCTAATCATCTTCTCTTCTCCCTCTACCACATGCCCTCTAGATCGTATCCCCTCACACCTTACTGCATCGATTAGTCCCCACTCTCACCCACATCTTCAATTCCTCCCTATTCTCTGGCTCTTTACCCTCTTACTTTAAGCCTGTAGTGGTCACCCTTTTCTCAGAAACAACCTACACCCTATGTGCCTTACTAACTACCGCCCTGTATCCCTCCTGCTGTTTGTCTCCTAATTGCTAGAATGTCAACATTCTTAAATCACATTCCCTCCTGGATCCTTTACAACCTGCCTTTCGTACAGCTCGTTCTACAGACTGTGCTTAAAGCAAATTCCCAAGGTCACTTTTCCCTACTAATCCTACTTGATCTATCTGCTGCGTTTGATGCTCTCAATCACTCTCCTCCTTCATATTCTAAACTCTCTCTTGGTATCCGTAACACAGTTCTATCCTGGTTTTCATCATAACTTTCCTGTCACACATTCTCCATCTCTGTTGCTAACATGTCTTCGTCTTCTATTGATCTGTCTGTGGGTATACATCAGGGCTCTGTTCTGAGATCTCTCTTTCTCTCTACATACTATCATTTGGTGACCTCATCAACTCTTTGTGACAATCCTATAAATAACAAATACAAATATCAGGTCATGGGAATAAGTGATTTGGACATAAAAGTAACATTTCGGAAGTGTGGACAACTAATACATCTTGTAGATTGCCTTTACAGTGTGATGTCATTGATTCAGTAGATTGTGTGCAGACCAGGACTGCAGTACAGTGTCACTCACATGGATGACTTGCGTGGTAGAAGCTCAAGAACAAGGATGTCAAACTCCAGTCCTCGAGGGCCGCAAACAGGCCAGGTTTTCAGGATATCCCTACTGAAAACCTGGCCTGTTTGGGACCCTCGAGGACTGGAGTTTGACATGCATGCTCTAGAAGGAGCACAGCTGTGGGTGGGAGGTGGATTTGCTTTGCATCAAATGGTTTGGAGCAAGGTTTATTGTATGTATTATCATAATAACAATGCAATGCTTAACTTTTATTTCAGGAGGGATGACTGCAGAACAGAAGTGAATATTGAAGCCATGTGTTCCTTTTCTTGCAAAAGAGAAAATTTGAAGGACAGTTGAAGAGAAGGAAAATTACTACACAGAGACAGATAAGCAATGTGTATATTTCTCATTTACCATTTAGTATTTGTCGTTTTATTGACTCCACACAATCCGGCTGCTACGGGTTTCACATTGAATATTTTCATCTCTACTCTACCCCTTCCTGTGATCTGAACCATGCAGGTTTTCGTTGATTCAATACATCATGAGTAGAGGGTGGCTACAGTATGAAGTAAAGACCCAAGGACCACATCTACTACCATTCATAACAAGAACATGTGCAGTAGCGCACAGCTGCAGTTCTATGTGATTGTTATGAAAGGTTGAGGTGGTTCAATTCTATGAATCTGGAGTGGGATGGATCCTGTTTGCATCATATGGTTTCATCTAGGCCAGTAGATTATATAACTCTCAGTACAGGTTACACATGGCATCAGTATTAGTGATTTAAAGAGGAGGAAAGCTTCAATGTGGAGAACAAAGCCAAGTAATGTTGAAGTTACTCCTTTTACCATTTACTTGGTCAGTCTGTACTGTCTACTCTCCACACAGCTGCTAAGGATCTTCCATTTTAAATACTTTCACCTCCTATTCTGCACTGCTTTGCTGCCCATTATTCAGAGATGCGTTCCAGTCATGTTTAGCACTCTGAATCTCTCTGCAGTCATTGGTTCAGCACATCATGGGTAGAGCATGGCTACAGATACAGCAAGCTATTATTATTTTACCGGCTGATCACCCATAATATTGCATTAAAACATAGAATATCACTTAATTTCCAAAAGATTCAGTGATGCTGATAATGCAGAATCTCACAACATTTCCCATCATAATGCCATAATGCACAAGTGGGAGAAATAATCCTTGCTATATCTGTACATTGTGTGACGTATTACCTCAATGACCAATGAGAGCAAGTACATCTTCTGTATAGAGCGGCTGTGTTATGATGCAGTTATTGATCATCATTGACATAATCACAAGAATCTTATGCAAAGGGAAATTGTCCGCAGCGAAGTGAGATTTCAGCCCCCAAACGTCTGTAATATTAATGCAATGTCTTACTTTTGTTGCAGTGAACACTGAAGAGACGGATCTACTACAACACTGTACAGGATGAGCATACGCTACAAGCAGCAAAATGATCTTGCAGTTGACAGTATGTTGTTCTGGTAATGTGCACAATTATTATTTATGGGCTACACACCACAGTGCTGGACATATTCTGTTAACTTCAACTCTACTCCTAACATGGAGATGTCTTCCTGGTGTTACTGATTCAGTACATCATATGCACAGTGTGGTTATGATATGATGGATTGATTTAATGAACCCACCAACCAATGATGACATCTGCATCATCTTCTGTAAAGTGCAGCTACAGCATGATATTATCAGCATTTGGTGCGGTATAATCAGAGGTATCTATGTGCTTTTGTGCCTGTTTTAAGTCCTCCAGCTTAACGCCCCTACACCTCCCACTACACAGGCATACTTACTTATGCATACACTGACATCTGGCATACCTACACACACCCCAGGGCCACTTCCTTCCCCTGATGTCAGGGAGAGGATGGGCATGCAGAGTGCAGTAAGTCTCCACGTTACTCTGGCCAACAGTCTTGGCCTACCTCCAGCATCTGTCACCCACAACATCTGTTCCCTCCTTGTAAAGTGCTGAACTATCTCACCTGGGTCAGTGCTATAGCTGATCACAGTGCCCGATCAGGATGTCACTGTGACAGGCAGCAGTGCAGATTGACCGGTCAATCAATGCAGTGCCGCAACATATGCACTAAATGAGATTTCCGTGCCCCCAGTCAGGTTACTCCCTGGGCAGTGACCCTGCTCACACCCTCCCCTAGTTCCACCTCTGATCACAATTATCTCTCTTGGAGAGTGTAGCAAATTGGAGTTGGGGGAATCTCACCTCTGCCATGCATGGTCACAATCTGGGCACAGGACCCAAATAGTGGGCAATGTGGCACTTCTTACAGTAGAGAATAAGTAACTTTATTCTTTACTTGTGTATTAAGGACCTTATTTGCATTAAATTCAGTCCACATGGGACCAAGACTTTCTGGCTTACTGAACAAAGTGGAATTGTTTCGTAGAGGGTGGAGAATTGTATTTTATCTGAAATTACCCCCTCTGCACAAAATACAAACAATTATACCCATACAAGTACCTTGTGGAAGTTGTTGCCCTCTATCTTCCTGTGGTCTCTCCCTGTTTCTCACCGTGCCTCCTCCCATTTCCTTGCACCTCTGCGTCTCCGCATATATCCCTATACTCAGAGCCGGCTCCGGTCAGTGACATGGGATGCCCAAATATGAGCATACCCATATATGGGCATCCATGCCACTGACCGGAGCCCGCTCTGTTGCGGATATGGAGAGAGACTGGGAGATTTACATCCCCTTATAATTCATATGGTGCATAGTACCGGCACGTATTGTTTTACCGGTACTGTGTACCTTCCTACTTTCACACTGGTACAGTATATGCTGCAGTGGGACTGAGAGGGATATATTGGTAACACATAGTCATTGTTGGGGGAATTCAATCCATTTTGAAAATAGTAATGAAATGTTTTTTACTTTTCTTTTTTTTCAGTAATGAAGAATGAAACATTTCTGTTAAAATTGAATTGGAGGTGAACTGGATTCATCATCAACTCTGCACCAGTGTGAATTGATGTTCTTTAATGTTCTGATAAGGTACATGCAACATCTCTTCCTCAACCCCTGCACCACTCTCTGCCTCTTGCCTCTCTCTCTCCACCTCCCTGCTAAGCGTATTAACCCATCTAATGTAATCCACATTCCATGTCTCACTTTACTCTTCACTTCTCACGTGCCCTCTGGAATGACTGCTCTCTGACTAACAAGGTCTATTTGTACATGACCTCTTCTGCTCTCATCATCCACCACCTCTCATTCCCCTCACCCCTGTCCTACTCGATACCTCAGCTTAATTGAACTCTCTCCTCTGACATCTACCCTTATCTCTAACCTCTCCTCACTTTCTGCTTAAACTAACTATCTTGTTAACTTTTACAATGCTATCATCTCCTCCTCCTCCCTCCTCCTCCTCCCTCCTCCATCATATATATGCCCCTTCTAGGCTCTGACACACTCATCCCTGTAAGGCCATGATTATCATGGGCACATGCTTGGTCATCCACAGTGCGTGCGAGCGATGCAGAGCCGCCTCGGACCTCAGTGCAGGGATTGCTGCATACCCCCAGCATCTGTCACCCACAAACAATACACACACTAATACTCCCCACAATACACACTATAATACCTCCTCAATACTAATCTCCCCAATAATATTATAGCTCCAAACACAATATACACAACACCCTTACACAAGATACACAATCTAGTACTCTCCTCTGCACCTCTACACACAATATAATACTCCCACACACACAATATACACACTACCCTCCTACCCCCATAAAATACAACCAATAATACACACACACTTTGTGGATGTTGGGACCAGCTCCCGGCATGCACCAGTGAAAGAGAGAGGCCCGCAGAAGCTCGGAAGAACTCCCTCCATCCGTGCCTTCCTCCGTTTCACATCTTCTCCCTGTCTCTCTCCCTCCCTTTCCTTGCATCTCCCTGCGTCTTTACGTATACCCAGTCAGTGACGGCTCTGGTCACGTGATGCCTTAATATGGGCTTATCCATATATGTTCATCCACGTCACTAATGTGATGCCCGCACTGTTGCGGAGCTGGTACTTACGACGGGCACTTATTGTTTTATCAGTACTGCGTACCTGACTCTACCGGCCTACTTTCAACACTAGTACAATATGTGCTTCACTACGAGTGAGTGGGGAATATTGGCATCACACAGTCACTGTTGAATATGCCATTCAATCCATTTTGAAAATAGTAATGCAATGTGGTTTTGTTTTGTTTGCTTTTTGCAGTAATGAAGAATGGAAAAGTTATATTAAAATTAAATTGGAGGGGGACTAGATTCAGCATTTCATCATGAACTCTGCACTTGTGAGAATTTAACTTCTTGAATACCCTGACAGGTACACGCAACATTAAGACTATAATCTGCTGTGCAAGCTTTCGTGCTATACCTCCCCCTCAGGTTTTGATTTATACATTTGCTCCCTCAATTCATGTCCTCTAATATTTGAAAGCTCTCTCCTAGCATTTTCTCTTTACCACAGAACGTCATCCCAATGTAACCTCTCTCTTGTTCTTTCTGCTGGCTGTTTCCTCACTCCTCTGTTAAACTTTTCTAATTTCTCTAACTTCCACACTCCTGCTTTTATCCACATGTTCTCCTCTTTCCTTCCCCTACCTTTGCATGTGTCTACACACTGCACCATTTGTACAGACCTCTATTGCAGCTATTTCTGCACTGCTCAATGAAAAGCACTCTTTAATATCCTATTCTCTGTGCCCCCTCTCTCTGCGCCCCCTCTTTTGGCGCCTCCTCTCTCTGCGCCCCCTCTCTCTGCGCCTATCTGTCTCATTCTCTCTACGTCCCTCTCTCTCTACATAGAGCTATCTCTGTCTCTCTCTACACCTATCTCTGTGTCTCCTTCTATGTTTGCTGATGTGTGGGATATCTCTTATAATCTTGAACCTGCTCATATGCACATCGGGCCTCCCTGCCTCTGCCTCCCTGCTAAGAGTGTTAACCTATCTAATGTAATCCACATTCCTTTCCTTACTTTTCTCTTCCCTTCTCCTATGCCATCTGGAATGTCCGTTCTCTGACTAACAAGGCTCTAGTTGTACATGACCTCTTCTGCTCTCATCATTCACAATCAGTCATTCCCCTCACCCCATCTTACCTGTCCCACTGATTTGCCTCTGCTTAATTAAACTCTCCTCTGACATCTACTCTAACCTCTCTGCTCTCTCTCTCTTTCCGCTTAAACTAACAATCTTATTAACTCTTACAATGCTATCCTCCTATCTATATGCCCCCTCTAGGCTCTGACACACTTGTCCCTCTAGCCCACACCCTTGGCTAAATTCCCAAACATGTTCATCACACTTCCACTCGCTGTTCTTAATGCCTATGAAGGAAATCACACAATTGATATTTGATTTTTCTACAGTAAAAATGTCTCCAGTCCTGTATAAAGCTGCTCTCTGGGGCCAAACCACACTACTTTTTTTTCACATTCATCAACACTCAAATTTAATTTACGCTGTCTTTTTTTCCCTGTATTTGACTCCCTCCACTAACCTTCTCCTCACACTTGCCATCCTTCCTTCACTTCTCCTCAAGCATTTGACTACTTCAGAGGCAAGGTGGATGCCACCCACAAGGAGATTCCTTCTGTCCCTTCCCCCTTCTCTCCTTCTACCTAATTCTCCTTCTGCATTTGACTCTTTTTCTTCTCTTACAGAGCTGGAAGCAAATCATCTTCTCTTCTCCCTCTACCACATGCCCTCTAGATCGTATCCCCTCACACCTTACTGCATCTCTTAGTCCCCACTCTCACCCACATCTTCAATTCCTCCCTATTCTCTGGCTCTTTACCCTCTTACTTTAAGCCTGTAGTGGTCACCCTTTTCTCAGAAACAACCTACACCCTATGTGCCTTACTAACTACCGCCCTGTATCCCTCCTGCTGTTTGTCTCCTAATTGCTAGAATGTCAACATTCTTAAATCACATTCCCTCCTGGATCCTTTACAACCTGCCTTTCGTACAGCTCGTTCTACAGACTGTGCTTAAAGCAAATTCCCAAGGTCACTTTTCCCTACTAATCCTACTTGATCTATCTGCTGCGTTTGATGCTCTCAATCACTCTCCTCCTTCATATTCTAAACTCTCTCTTGGTATCCGTAACACAGTTCTATCCTGGTTTTCATCATAACTTTCCTGTCACACATTCTCCATCTCTGTTGCTAACATGTCTTCGTCTTCTATTGATCTGTCTGTGGGTATACATCAGGGCTCTGTTCTGAGATCTCTCTTTCTCTCTACATACTATCATTTGGTGACCTCATCAACTCTTTGTGACAATCCTATAAATAACAAATACAAATATCAGGTCATGGGAATAAGTGATTTGGACATAAAAGTAACATTTCGGAAGTGTGGACAACTAATACATCTTGTAGATTGCCTTTACAGTGTGATGTCATTGATTCAGTAGATTGTGTGCAGACCAGGACTGCAGTACAGTGTCACTCACATGGATGACTTGCGTGGTAGAAGCTCAAGAACAAGGATGTCAAACTCCAGTCCTCGAGGGCCGCAAACAGGCCAGGTTTTCAGGATATCCCTACTGAAAACCTGGCCTGTTTGGGACCCTCGAGGACTGGAGTTTGACATGCATGCTCTAGAAGGAGCACAGCTGTGGGTGGGAGGTGGATTTGCTTTGCATCAAATGGTTTGGAGCAAGGTTTATTGTATGTATTATCATAATAACAATGCAATGCTTAACTTTTATTTCAGGAGGGATGACTGCAGAACAGAAGTGAATATTGAAGCCATGTGTTCCTTTTCTTGAAAAAGAGAAAATTTGAAGGACAGTTGAAGAGAAGGAAAATTACTACACAGAGACAGATAAGCAATGTGTATATTTCTCATTTACCATTTAGTATTTGTCGTTTTATTGACTCCACACAATCCGGCTGCTACGGGTTTCACATTGAATATTTTCATCTCTACTCTACCCCTTCCTGTGATCTGAACCATGCAAGTTTTCGTTGATTCAATACATCATGAGTAGAGTGTGGCTACAGTATGAAGTAAAGACCCAAGGACCACATCTACTACCATTCATAACAAGAACATGTGCAGTAGCGCACAGCTGCAGTTCTATGTGATTGTTATGAAAGGTTGAGGTGGTTCAATTCTATGAATCTGGAGTGGGATGGATCCTGTTTGCATCATATGGTTTCATCTAGGCCAGTAGATTATATAACTCTCAGTACAGGTTACACATGGCATCAGTATTAGTGATTTAAAGAGGAGGAAAGCTTCAATGTGGAGAACAAAGCCAAGTAATGTTGAAGTTACTCCTTTTACCATTTACTTGGTCAGTCTGTACTGTCTACTCTCCACACAGCTGCTAAGGATCTTCCATTTTAAATACTTTCACCTCCTATTCTGCACTGCTTTGCTGCCCATTATTCAGAGATGCGTTCCAGTCATGTTTAGCACTCTGAATCTCTCTGCAGTCATTGGTTCAGCACATCATGGGTAGAGCATGGCTACAGATACAGCAAGCTATTATTATTTTACCGGCTGATCACCCATAATATTGCATTAAAACATAGAATATCACTTAATTTCCAAAAGATTCAGTGATGCTGACAATGCAGAATCTCACAACATTTCCCATCATAATGCCATAATGCACAAGTGGGAGAAATAATCCTTGCTATATCTGTACATTGTGTGACGTATTACCTCAATGACCAATGAGAGCAAGTACATCTTCTGTATAGAGCGGCTGTGTTATGATGCAGTTATTGATCATCATTGACATAATCACAAGAATCTTATGCAAAGGGAAATTGTCCGCAGCGAAGTGAGATTTCAGCCCCCAAACGTCTGTAATATTAATGCAATGTCTTACTTTTGTTGCAGTGAACACTGAAGAGACGGATCTACTACAACACTGTACAGGATGAGCATACGCTACAAGCAGCAAAATGATCTTGCAGTTGACAGTATGTTGTTCTGGTAATGTGCACAATTATTATTTATGGGCTACACACCACAGTGCTGGACATATTCTGTTAACTTCAACTCTACTCCTAACATGGAGATGTCTTCCTGGTGTTACTGATTCAGTACATCATATGCACAGTGTGGTTATGATATGATGGATTGATTTAATGAACCCACCAACCAATGATGACATCTGCATCATCTTCTGTAAAGTGCAGCTACAGCATGATATTATCAGCATTTGGTGCGGTATAATCAGAGGTATCTATGTGCTTTTGTGCCTGTTTTAAGTCCTCCAGCTTAACGCCCCTACACCTCCCACTACACAGGCATACTTACTTATGCATACACTGACATCTGGCATACCTACACACACCCCAGGGCCACTTCCTTCCCCTGATGTCAGGGAGAGGATGGGCATGCAGAGTGCAGTAAATCTCCACGTTACTCTGGCCAACAGTCTTGGCCTACCTCCAGCATCTGTCACCCACAACATCTGTTCCCTCCTTGTAAAGTGCTGAACTATCTCACCTGGGTCAGTGCTATAGCTGATCACAGTGCCCGATCAGGATGTCACTGTGACAGGCAGCAGTGCAGATTGACCGGTCAATCAATGCAGTGCCGCAACATACTGCTGCGGCACAGTTTATTCGAGCATTTGCCCGTTCTGTGCCGCAGCAGTAGCCTGGCGCGCGCCCGAGTGTGACGGGCGCACGCCGAAGCAGCGGAAGAGCGCCCTCCGATCGGGGCGCTCTCCCTACCGCTGCCGGGTCCGCCGGGTCCCCCGGAACCCCCTGCCGCTGTCCCGCGATCGCGGGACACCAGGGCTCCCTCGGGGAGCCCCTGGACATGCGTGCAGCGGGCGCACGCTCCCGATGACGCGTGACCGCGCGTCTATGACGCGCGGCACGCCGAGGGGCGGCCACTAGCAAGCCGGGAGATTTCCCGGCTTGCGGTACCGACCACACTTCAATAAAGTGTGTCGGTAGTGTATGCACTAAATGAGATTTCCGTGCCCCCAGTCAGGTTACTCCCTGGGCAGTGACCCTGCTCACACCCTCCCCTAGTTCCACCTCTGATCACAATTATCTCTCTTGGAGAGTGTAGCAAATTGGAGTTGGGGGAATCTCACCTCTGCCATGCATGGTCACAATCTGGGCACAGGACCCAAATAGTGGGCAATGTGGCACTTCTTACAGTAGAGAATAAGTAACTTTATTCTTTACTTGTGTATTAAGGACCTTATTTGCATTAAATTCAGTCCACATGGGACCAAGACTTTCTGGCTTACTGAACAAAGTGGAATTGTTTCGTAGAGGGTGGAGAATTGTATTTTATCTGAAATTACCCCCTCTGCACAAAATACAAACAATTATACCCATACAAGTACCTTGTGGAAGTTGTTGCCCTCTATCTTCCTGTGGTCTCTCCCTGTTTCTCACCGTGCCTCCTCCCATTTCCTTGCACCTCTGCGTCTCCGCATATATCCCTATACTCAGAGCCGGCTCCGGTCAGTGACATGGGATGCCCAAATATGAGCATACCCATATATGGGCATCCATGCCACTGACCGGAGCCCGCTCTGTTGCGGATATGGAGAGAGACTGGGAGATTTACATCCCCTTATAATTCATATGGTGCATAGTACCGGCACGTATTGTTTTACCGGTACTGTGTACCTTCCTACTTCCACACTGGTACAGTATATGCTGCAGTGGGACTGAGAGGGATATATTGGTAACACATAGTCATTGTTGGGGGAATTCAATCCATTTTGAAAATAGTAATGAAATGTTTTTTACTTTTCTTTTTTTTCAGTAATGAAGAATGAAACATTTCTGTTAAAATTGAATTGGAGGTGAACTGGATTCATCATCAACTCTGCACCAGTGTGAATTGATGTTCTTTAATGTTCTGATAAGGTACATGCAACATCTCTTCCTCAACCCCTGCACCACTCTCTGCCTCTTGCCTCTCTCTCTCCACCTCCCTGCTAAGCGTATTAACCCATGCCCTCTAGATCGTATCCCCTCACACCTTACTGCATCTCTTAGTCCCCACTCTCACCCACATCTTCAATTCCTCCCTATTCTCTGGCTCTTTACCCTCTTACTTTAAGCCTGTAGTGGTCACCCTTTTCTCAGAAACAACCTACACCCTATGTGCCTTACTAACTACCGCCCTGTATCCCTCCTGCTGTTTGTCTCCTAATTGCTAGAATGTCAACATTCTTAAATCACATTCCCTCCTGGATCCTTTACAACCTGCCTTTCGTACAGCTCGTTCTACAGACTGTGCTTAAAGCAAATTCCCAAGGTCACTTTTCCCTACTAATCCTACTTGATCTATCTGCTGCGTTTGATGCTCTCAATCACTCTCCTCCTTCATATTCTAAACTCTCTCTTGGTATCCGTAACACAGTTCTATCCTGGTTTTCATCATAACTTTCCTGTCACACATTCTCCATCTCTGTTGCTAACATGTCTTCGTCTTCTATTGATCTGTCTGTGGGTATACATCAGGGCTCTGTTCTGAGATCTCTCTTTCTCTCTACATACTATCATTTGGTGACCTCATCAACTCTTTGTGACAATCCTATAAATAACAAATACAAATATCAGGTCATGGGAATAAGTGATTTGGACATAAAAGTAACATTTCGGAAGTGTGGACAACTAATACATCTTGTAGATTGCCTTTACAGTGTGATGTCATTGATTCAGTAGATTGTGTGCAGACCAGGACTGCAGTACAGTGTCACTCACATGGATGACTTGCGTGGTAGAAGCTCAAGAACAAGGATGTCAAACTCCAGTCCTCGAGGGCCGCAAACTGGCCAGGTTTTCAGGATATCCCTACTGAAAACCTGGCCTGTTTGGGACCCTCGAGGACTGGAGTTTGACATGCATGCTCTAGAAGGAGCACAGCTGTGGGTGGGAGGTGGATTTGCTTTGCATCAAATGGTTTGGAGCAAGGTTTATTGTATGTATTATCATAATAACAATGCAATGCTTAACTTTTATTTCAGGAGGGATGACTGCAGAACAGAAGTGAATATTGAAGCCATGTGTTCCTTTTCTTGCAAAAGAGAAAATTTGAAGGACAGTTGAAGAGAAGGAAAATTACTACACAGAGACAGATAAGCAATGTGTATATTTCTCATTTACCATTTAGTATTTGTCGTTTTATTGACTCCACACAATCCGGCTGCTACGGGTTTCACATTGAATATTTTCATCTCTACTCTACCCCTTCCTGTGATCTGAACCATGCAGGTTTTCGTTGATTCAATACATCATGAGTAGAGGGTGGCTACAGTATGAAGTAAAGACCCAAGGACCACATCTACTACCATTCATAACAAGAACATGTGCAGTAGCGCACAGCTGCAGTTCTATGTGATTGTTATGAAAGGTTGAGGTGGTTCAATTCTATGAATCTGGAGTGGGATGGATCCTGTTTGCATCATATGGTTTCATCTAGGCCAGTAGATTATATAACTCTCAGTACAGGTTACACATGGCATCAGTATTAGTGATTTAAAGAGGAGGAAAGCTTCAATGTGGAGAACAAAGCCAAGTAATGTTGAAGTTACTCCTTTTACCATTTACTTGGTCAGTCTGTACTGTCTACTCTCCACACAGCTGCTAAGGATCTTCCATTTTAAATACTTTCACCTCCTATTCTGCACTGCTTTGCTGCCCATTATTCAGAGATGCGTTCCAGTCATGTTTAGCACTCTGAATCTCTCTGCAGTCATTGGTTCAGCACATCATGGGTAGAGCATGGCTACAGATACAGCAAGCTATTATTATTTTACCGGCTGATCACCCATAATATTGCATTAAAACATAGAATATCACTTAATTTCCAAAAGATTCAGTGATGCTGATAATGCAGAATCTCACAACATTTCCCATCATAATGCCATAATGCACAAGTGGGAGAAATAATCCTTGCTATATCTGTACATTGTGTGACGTATTACCTCAATGACCAATGAGAGCAAGTACATCTTCTGTATAGAGCGGCTGTGTTATGATGCAGTTATTGATCATCATTGACATAATCACAAGAATCTTATGCAAAGGGAAATTGTCCGCAGCGAAGTGAGATTTCAGCCCCCAAACGTCTGTAATATTAATGCAATGTCTTACTTTTGTTGCAGTGAACACTGAAGAGACGGATCTACTACAACACTGTACAGGATGAGCATACGCTACAAGCAGCAAAATGATCTTGCAGTTGACAGTATGTTGTTCTGGTAATGTGCACAATTATTATTTATGGGCTACACACCACAGTGCTGGACATATTCTGTTAACTTCAACTCTACTCCTAACATGGAGATGTCTTCCTGGTGTTACTGATTCAGTACATCATATGCACAGTGTGGTTATGATATGATGGATTGATTTAATGAACCCACCAACCAATGATGACATCTGCATCATCTTCTGTAAAGTGCAGCTACAGCATGATATTATCAGCATTTGGTGCGGTATAATCAGAGGTATCTATGTGCTTTTGTGCCTGTTTTAAGTCCTCCAGCTTAACGCCCCTACACCTCCCACTACACAGGCATACTTACTTATGCATACACTGACATCTGGCATACCTACACACACCCCAGGGCCACTTCCTTCCCCTGATGTCAGGGAGAGGATGGGCATGCAGAGTGCAGTAAGTCTCCACGTTACTCTGGCCAACAGTCTTGGCCTACCTCCAGCATCTGTCACCCACAACATCTGTTCCCTCCTTGTAAAGTGCTGAACTATCTCACCTGGGTCAGTGCTATAGCTGATCACAGTGCCCGATCAGGATGTCACTGTGACAGGCAGCAGTGCAGATTGACCGGTCAATCAATGCAGTGCCGCAACATACTGCTGCGGCACAGTTTATTCGAGCATTTGCCCGTTCTGTGCCGCAGCAGTAGCCTGGCGCGCGCCCGAGTGTGACGGGCGCACGCCGAAGCAGCGGAAGAGCGCCCTCCGATCGGGGCGCTCTCCCTACCGCTGCCGGGTCCGCCGGGTCCCCCGGAACCCCCTGCCGCTGTCCCGCGATCGCGGGACACCAGGGCTCCCTCGGGGAGCCCCTGGACATGCGTGCAGCGGGCGCACGCTCCCGATGACGCGTGACCGCGCGTCTATGACGCGCGGCACGCCGAGGGGCGGCCACTAGCAAGCCGGGAGATTTCCCGGCTTGCGGTACCGACCACACTTCAATAAAGTGTGTCGGTAGTGTATGCACTAAATGAGATTTCCGTGCCCCCAGTCAGGTTACTCCCTGGGCAGTGACCCTGCTCACACCCTCCCCTAGTTCCACCTCTGATCACAATTATCTCTCTTGGAGAGTGTAGCAAATTGGAGTTGGGGGAATCTCACCTCTGCCATGCATGGTCACAATCTGGGCACAGGACCCAAATAGTGGGCAATGTGGCACTTCTTACAGTAGAGAATAAGTAACTTTATTCTTTACTTGTGTATTAAGGACCTTATTTGCATTAAATTCAGTCCACATGGGACCAAGACTTTCTGGCTTACTGAACAAAGTGGAATTGTTTCGTAGAGGGTGGAGAATTGTATTTTATCTGAAATTACCCCCTCTGCACAAAATACAAACAATTATACCCATACAAGTACCTTGTGGAAGTTGTTGCCCTCTATCTTCCTGTGGTCTCTCCCTGTTTCTCACCGTGCCTCCTCCCATTTCCTTGCACCTCTGCGTCTCCGCATATATCCCTATACTCAGAGCCGGCTCCGGTCAGTGACATGGGATGCCCAAATATGAGCATACCCATATATGGGCATCCATGCCACTGACCGGAGCCCGCTCTGTTGCGGATATGGAGAGAGACTGGGAGATTTACATCCCCTTATAATTCATATGGTGCATAGTACCGGCACGTATTGTTTTACCGGTACTGTGTACCTTCCTACTTTCACACTGGTACAGTATATGCTGCAGTGGGACTGAGAGGGATATATTGGTAACACATAGTCATTGTTGGGGGAATTCAATCCATTTTGAAAATAGTAATGAAATGTTTTTTACTTTTTCTTTTTTTTCAGTAATGAAGAATGAAACATTTCTGTTAAAATTGAATTGGAGGTGAACTGGATTCATCATCAACTCTGCACCAGTGTGAATTGATGTTCTTTAATGTTCTGATAAGGTACATGCAACATCTCTTCCTCAACCCCTGCACCACTCTCTGCCTCTTGCCTCTCTCTCTCCACCTCCCTGCTAAGCGTATTAACCCATCTAATGTAATCCACATTCCATGTCTCACTTTACTCTTCACTTCTCACGTGCCCTCTGGAATGACTGCTCTCTGACTAACAAGGTCTATTTGTACATGACCTCTTCTGCTCTCATCATCCACCACCTCTCATTCCCCTCACCCCTGTCCTACTCGATACCTCAGCTTAATTGAACTCTCTCCTCTGACATCTACCCTTATCTCTAACCTCTCCTCACTTTCTGCTTAAACTAACTATCTTGTTAACTTTTACAATGCTATCATCTCCTCCTCCTCCCTCCTCCTCCTCCCTCCTCCATCATATATATGCCCCTTCTAGGCTCTGACACACTCATCCCTCTAAGGCCATGATTATCATGGGCACATGCTTGGTCATCCACAGTGTGTGCGAGCGATGCAGAGCCGCCTCGGACCTCAGTGCAGGGATTGCTGCATAACCCCAGCATCTGTCACCCACAAACAATACACACACTAATACTCCCCACAATACACACTATAATACCTCCTCAATACTAATCTCCCCAATAATATTATAGCTCCAAACACAATATACACAACACCCTTACACAAGATACACAATCTAGTACTCTCCTCTGCACCTCTACACACAATATAATACTCCCACACACACAATATACACACTACCCTCCTACCCCCATAAAATACAACCAATAATACACACACACTTTGTGGATGTTGGGACCAGCTCCCGGCATGCACCAGTGAAAGAGAGAGGCCTGCAGAAGCTCGGAAGAACTCCCTCCATCCGTGCCTTCCTCCGTTTCACATCTTCTCCCTGTCTCTCTCCCTCCCTTTCCTTGCATCTCCCTGCGTCTTTACGTATACCCAGTCAGTGACGGCTCTGGTCACGTGATGCCTTAATATGGGCTTATCCATATATGTTCATCCACGTCACTAATGTGATGCCCGCACTGTTGCGGAGCTGGTACTTACGACGGGCACTTATTGTTTTATCAGTACTGCGTACCTGACTCTACCGGCCTACTTTCAACACTAGTACAATATGTGCTTCACTACGAGTGAGTGGGGAATATTGGCATCACACAGTCACTGTTGAATATGCCATTCAATCCATTTTGAAAATAGTAATGCAATGTGGTTTTGTTTTGTTTGCTTTTTGCAGTAATGAAGAATGGAAAAGTTATATTAAAATTAAATTGGAGGGGGACTAGATTCAGCATTTCATCATGAACTCTGCACTTGTGAGAATTTAACTTCTTGAATACCCTGACAGGTACACGCAACATTAAGACTATAATCTGCTGTGCAAGCTTTCGTGCTATACCTCCCCCTCAGGTTTTGATTTATACATTTGCTCCCTCAATTCATGTCCTCTAATATTTGAAAGCTCTCTCCTAGCATTTTCTCTTTACCACAGAACGTCATCCCAATGTAACCTCTCTCTTGTTCTTTCTGCTTGCTGTTTCCTCACTCCTCTGTTAAACTTTTCTAATTTCTCTAACTTCCACACTCCTGCTTTTATCCACATGTTCTCCTCTTTCCTTCCCCTACCTTTGCATGTGTCTACACACTGCACCATTTGTACAGACCTCTATTGCAGCTATTTCTGCACTGCTCAATGAAAAGCACTCTTTAATATCCTATTCTCTGTGCCCCCTCTCTCTGCGCCCCCTCTTTTGGCGCCTCCTCTCTCTGCGCCCCCTCTCTCTGCGCCTATCTGTCTCATTCTCTCTACGTCCCTCTCTCTCTACATAGAGCTATCTCTGTCTCTCTCTACACCTATCTCTGTGTCTCCTTCTATGTTTGCTGATGTGTGGGATATCTCTTATAATCTTGAACCTGCTCATATACACATCGGGCCTCCCTGCTAAGAGTGTTAACCTATCTAATGTAATCCACATTCCTTTCCTTACTTTTCTCTTCCCTTCTCCTATGCCATCTGGAATGTCCGTTCTCTGACTAACAAGGCTCTAGTTGTACATGACCTCTTCTGCTCTCATCATTCACAATCAGTCATTCCCCTCACCCCATCTTACCTGTCCCACTGATTTGCCTCTGCTTAATTAAACTCTCCTCTGACATCTACTCTAACCTCTCTGCTCTCTCTCTCTTTCCGCTTAAACTAACAATCTTATTAACTCTTACAATGCTATCCTCCTATCTATATGCCCCCTCTAGGCTCTGACACACTTGTCCCTCTAGCCCACGCCCTTGGCTAAATTCCCAAACATGTTCATCACACTTCCACTCGCTGTTCTTAATGCCTATGAAGGAAATCACACAATTGATATTTGATTTTTCTACAGTAAAAATGTCTCCAGTCCTGTATAAAGCTGCTCTCTGGGGCCAAACCACACTACTTTTTTTTCACATTCATCAACACTCAAATTTAATTTACGCTGTCTTTTTTTCCCTGTATTTGACTCCCTCCACTAACCTTCTCCTCACACTTGCCATCCTTCCTTCACTTCTCCTCAAGCATTTGACTACTTCAGAGGCAAGGTGGATGCCACCCACAAGGAGATTCCTTCTGTCCCTTCCCCCTTCTCTCCTTCTACCTAATTCTCCTTCTGCATTTGACTCTTTTTCTTCTCTTACAGAGCTGGAAGCAAATCATCTTCTCTTCTCCCTCTACCACATGCCCTCTAGATCGTATCCCCTCACACCTTACTGCATCTCTTAGTCCCCACTCTCACCCACATCTTCAATTCCTCCCTATTCTCTGGCTCTTTACCCTCTTACTTTAAGCCTGTAGTGGTCACCCTTTTCTCAGAAACAACCTACACCCTATACTAACCCTATACTAACTACCGCCCTGTATCCCTCCTGCTGTTTGTCTCCTAATTGCTAGAATGTCAACATTCTTAAATCACATTCCCTCCTGGATCCTTTACAACCTGCCTTTCGTACAGCTCGTTCTACAGACTGTGCTTAAAGCAAATTCCCAAGGTCACTTTTCCCTACTAATCCTACTTGATCTATCTGCTGCGTTTGATGCTCTCAATCACTCTCCTCCTTCATATTCTAAACTCTCTCTTGGTATCCGTAACACAGTTCTATCCTGGTTTTCATCATAACTTTCCTGTCACACATTCTCCATCTCTGTTGCTAACATGTCTTCGTCTTCTATTGATCTGTCTGTGGGTATACATCAGGGCTCTGTTCTGAGATCTCTCTTTCTCTCTACATACTATCATTTGGTGACCTCATCAACTCTTTGTGACAATCCTATAAATAACAAATACAAATATCAGGTCATGGGAATAAGTGATTTGGACATAAAAGTAACATTTCGGAAGTGTGGACAACTAATACATCTTGTAGATTGCCTTTACAGTGTGATGTCATTGATTCAGTAGATTGTGTGCAGACCAGGACTGCAGTACAGTGTCACTCACATGGATGACTTGCGTGGTAGAAGCTCAAGAACAAGGATGTCAAACTCCAGTCCTCGAGGGCAGCAAACAGGCCAGGTTTTCAGGATATCCCTACTGAAAACCTGGCCTGTTTGGGACCCTCGAGGACTGGAGTTTGACATGCATGCTCTAGAAGGAGCACAGCTGTGGGTGGGAGGTGGATTTGCTTTGCATCAAATGGTTTGGAGCAAGGTTTATTGTATGTATTATCATAATAACAATGCAATGCTTAACTTTTATTTCAGGAGGGATGACTGCAGAACAGAAGTGAATATTGAAGCCATGTGTTCCTTTTCTTGCAAAAGAGAAAATTTGAAGGACAGTTGAAGAGAAGGAAAATTACTACACAGAGACAGATAAGCAATGTGTATATTTCTCATTTACCATTTAGTATTTGTCGTTTTATTGACTCCACACAATCCGGCTGCTACGGGTTTCACATTGAATATTTTCATCTCTACTCTACCCCTTCCTGTGATCTGAACCATGCAAGTTTTCGTTGATTCAATACATCATGAGTAGAGTGTGGCTACAGTATGAAGTAAAGACCCAAGGACCACATCTACTACCATTCATAACAAGAACATGTGCAGTAGCGCACAGCTGCAGTTCTATGTGATTGTTATGAAAGGTTGAGGTGGTTCAATTCTATGAATCTGGAGTGGGATGGATCCTGTTTGCATCATATGGTTTCATCTAGGCCAGTAGATTATATAACTCTCAGTACAGGTTACACATGGCATCAGTATTAGTGATTTAAAGAGGAGGAAAGCTTCAATGTGGAGAACAAAGCCAAGTAATGTTGAAGTTACTCCTTTTACCATTTACTTGGTCAGTCTGTATTGTCTACTCTCCACACAGCTGCTAAGGATCTTCCATTTTAAATACTTTCACCTCCTATTCTGCACTGCTTTGCTGCCCATTATTCAGAGATGCGTTCCAGTCATGTTTAGCACTCTGAATCTCTCTGCAGTCATTGGTTCAGCACATCATGGGTAGAGCATGGCTACAGATACAGCAAGCTATTATTATTTTACCGGCTGATCACCCATAATATTGCATTAAAACATAGAATATCACTTAATTTCCAAAAGATTCAGTGATGCTGATAATGCAGAATCTCACAACATTTCCCATCATAATGCCATAATGCACAAGTGGGAGAAATAATCCTTGCTATATCTGTACATTGTGTGACGTATTACCTCAATGACCGATGAGAGCAAGTACATCTTCTGTATAGAGCGGCTGTGTTATGATGCAGTTATTGATCATCATTGACATAATCACAAGAATCTTATGCAAAGGGAAATTGTCCGCAGCGAAGTGAGATTTCAGCCCCCAAACGTCTGTAATATTAATGCAATGTCTTACTTTTGTTGCAGTGAACACTGAAGAGACGGATCTACTACAACACTGTACAGGATGAGCATACGCTACAAGCAGCAAAATGATCTTGCAGTTGACAGTATGTTGTTCTGGTAATGTGCACAATTATTATATATGGGCTACACACCACAGTGCTGGACATATTCTGTTAACTTCAACTCTACTCCTAACATGGAGATGTCTTCCTGGTGTTACTGATTCAGTACATCATATGCACAGTGTGGTTATGATATGATGGATTGATTTAATGAACCCACCAACCAATGATGACATCTGCATCATCTTCTGTAAAGTGCAGCTACAGCATGATATTATCAGCATTTGGTGCGGTATAATCAGAGGTATCTATGTGCTTTTGTGCCTGTTTTAAGTCCTCCAGCTTAACGCCCCTACACCTCCCACTACACAGGCATACTTACTTATGCATACACTGACATCTGGCATACCTACACACACCCCAGGGCCACTTCCTTCCCCTGATGTCAGGGAGAGGATGGGCATGCAGAGTGCAGTAAGTCTCCACGTTACTCTGGCCAACAGTCTTGGCCTACCTCCAGCATCTGTCACCCACAACATCTGTTCCCTCCTTGTAAAGTGCTGAACTATCTCACCTGGGTCAGTGCTATAGCTGATCACAGTGCCCGATCAGGATGTCACTGTGACAGGCAGCAGTGCAGATTGACCGGTCAATCAATGCAGTGCCGCAACATATGCACTAAATGAGATTTCCGTGCCCCCAGTCAGGTTACTCCCTGGGCAGTGACCCTGCTCACACCCTCCCCTAGTTCCACCTCTGATCACAATTATCTCTCTTGGAGAGTGTAGCAAATTGGAGTTGGGGGAATCTCACCTCTGCCATGCATGGTCACAATCTGGGCACAGGACCCAAATAGTGGGCAATGTGGCACTTCTTACAGTAGAGAATAAGTAACTTTATTCTTTACTTGTGTATTAAGGACCTTATTTGCATTAAATTCAGTCCACATGGGACCAAGACTTTCTGGCTTACTGAACAAAGTGGAATTGTTTCGTAGAGGGTGGAGAATTGTATTTTATCTGAAATTACCCCCTCTGCACAAAATACAAACAATTATACCCATACAAGTACCTTGTGGAAGTTGTTGCCCTCTATCTTCCTGTGGTCTCTCCCTGTTTCTCACCGTGCCTCCTCCCATTTCCTTGCACCTGTGCGTCTCCGCATATATCCCTATACTCAGAGCCGGCTCCGGTCAGTGACATGGGATGCCCAAATATGAGCATACCCATATATGGGCATCCATGCCACTGACCGGAGCCCGCTCTGTTGCGGATATGGAGAGAGACTGGGAGATTTACATCCCCTTATAATTCATATGGTGCATAGTACCGGCACGTATTGTTTTACCGGTACTGTGTACCTTCCTACTTTCACACTGGTACAGTATATGCTGCAGTGGGACTGAGAGGGATATATTGGTAACACATAGTCATTGTTGGGGGAATTCAATCCATTTTGAAAATAGTAATGAAATGTTTTTTACTTTTCTTTTTTTTCAGTAATGAAGAATGAAACATTTCTGTTAAAATTGAATTGGAGGTGAACTGGATTCATCATCAACTCTGCACCAGTGTGAATTGATGTTCTTTAATGTTCTGATAAGGTACATGCAACATCTCTTCCTCAACCCCTGCACCACTCTCTGCCTCTTGCCTCTCTCTCTCCACCTCCCTGCTAAGCGTATTAACCCATCTAATGTAATCCACATTCCATGTCTCACTTTACTCTTCACTTCTCACGTGCCCTCTGGAATGACTGCTCTCTGACTAACAAGGTCTATTTGTACATGACCTCTTCTGCTCTCATCATCCACCACCTCTCATTCCCCTCACCCCTGTCCTACTCGATACCTCAGCTTAATTGAACTCTCTCCTCTGACATCTACCCTTATCTCTAACCTCTCCTCACTTTCTGCTTAAACTAACTATCTTGTTAACTTTTACAATGCTATCATCTCCTCCTCCTCCCTCCTCCTCCTCCCTCCTCCATCATATATATGCCCCTTCTAGGCTCTGACACACTCATCCCTGTAAGGCCATGATTATCATGGGCACATGCTTGGTCATCCACAGTGCGTGCGAGCGATGCAGAGCCGCCTCGGACCTCAGTGCAGGGATTGCTGCATACCCCCAGCATCTGTCACCCACAAACAATACACACACTAATACTCCCCACAATACACACTATAATACCTCCTCAATACTAATCTCCCCAATAATATTATAGCTCCAAACACAATATACACAACACCCTTACACAAGATACACAATCTAGTACTCTCCTCTGCACCTCTACACACAATATAATACTCCCACACACACAATATACACACTACCCTCCTACCCCCATAAAATACAACCAATAATACACACACACTTTGTGGATGTTGGGACCAGCTCCCGGCATGCACCAGTGAAAGAGAGAGGCCCGCAGAAGCTCGGAAGAACTCCCTCCATCCGTGCCTTCCTCCGTTTCACATCTTCTCCCTGTCTCTCTCCCTCCCTTTCCTTGCATCTCCCTGCGTCTTTACGTATACCCAGTCAGTGACGGCTCTGGTCACGTGATGCCTTAATATGGGCTTATCCATATATGTTCATCCACGTCACTAATGTGATGCCCGCACTGTTGCGGAGCTGGTACTTACGACGGGCACTTATTGTTTTATCAGTACTGCGTACCTGACTCTACCGGCCTACTTTCAACACTAGTACAATATGTGCTTCACTACGAGTGAGTGGGGAATATTGGCATCACACAGTCACTGTTGAATATGCCATTCAATCCATTTTGAAAATAGTAATGCAATGTGGTTTTGTTTTGTTTGCTTTTTGCAGTAATGAAGAATGGAAAAGTTATATTAAAATTAAATTGGAGGGGGACTAGATTCAGCATTTCATCATGAACTCTGCACTTGTGAGAATTTAACTTCTTGAATACCCTGACAGGTACACGCAACATTAAGACTATAATCTGCTGTGCAAGCTTTCGTGCTATACCTCCCCCTCAGGTTTTGATTTATACATTTGCTCCCTCAATTCATGTCCTCTAATATTTGAAAGCTCTCTCCTAGCATTTTCTCTTTACCACAGAACGTCATCCCAATGTAACCTCTCTCTTGTTCTTTCTGCTGGCTGTTTCCTCACTCCTCTGTTAAACTTTTCTAATTTCTCTAACTTCCACACTCCTGCTTTTATCCACATGTTCTCCTCTTTCCTTCCCCTACCTTTGCATGTGTCTACACACTGCACCATTTGTACAGACCTCTATTGCAGCTATTTCTGCACTGCTCAATGAAAAGCACTCTTTAATATCCTATTCTCTGTGCCCCCTCTCTCTGCGCCCCCTCTTTTGGCGCCTCCTCTCTCTGCGCCCCCTCTCTCTGCGCCTATCTGTCTCATTCTCTCTACGTCCCTCTCTCTCTCTACATAGAGCTATCTCTGTCTCTCTCTACACCTATCTCTGTGTCTCCTTCTATGTTTGCTGATGTGTGGGATATCTCTTATAATCTTGAACCTGCTCATATACACATCGGGCCTCCCTGCCTCTGCCTCCCTGCTAAGAGTGTTAACCTATCTAATGTAATCCACATTCCTTTCCTTACTTTTCTCTTCCCTTCTCCTATGCCATCTGGAATGTCCGTTCTCTGACTAACAAGGCTCTAGTTGTACATGACCTCTTCTGCTCTCATCATTCACAATCAGTCATTCCCCTCACCCCATCTTACCTGTCCCACTGATTTGCCTCTGCTTAATTAAACTCTCCTCTGACATCTACTCTAACCTCTCTGCTCTCTCTCTCTTTCCGCTTAAACTAACAATCTTATTAACTCTTACAATGCTATCCTCCTATCTATATGCCCCCTCTAGGCTCTGACACACTTGTCCCTCTAGCCCACACCCTTGGCTAAATTCCCAAACATGTTCATCACACTTCCACTCGCTGTTCTTAATGCCTATGAAGGAAATCACACAATTGATATTTGATTTTTCTACAGTAAAAATGTCTCCAGTCCTGTATAAAGCTGCTCTCTGGGGCCAAACCACACTACTTTTTTTTCACATTCATCAACACTCAAATTTAATTTACGCTGTCTTTTTTTCCCTGTATTTGACTCCCTCCACTAACCTTCTCCTCACACTTGCCATCCTTCCTTCACTTCTCCTCAAGCATTTGACTACTTCAGAGGCAAGGTGGATGCCACCCACAAGGAGATTCCTTCTGTCCCTTCCCCCTTCTCTCCTTCTACCTAATTCTCCTTCTGCATTTGACTCTTTTTCTTCTCTTACAGAGCTGGAAGCAAATCATCTTCTCTTCTCCCTCTACCACATGCCCTCTAGATCGTATCCCCTCACACCTTACTGCATCTCTTAGTCCCCACTCTCACCCACATCTTCAATTCCTCCCTATTCTCTGGCTCTTTACCCTCTTACTTTAAGCCTGTAGTGGTCACCCTTTTCTCAGAAACAACCTACACCCTATGTGCCTTACTAACTACCGCCCTGTATCCCTCCTGCTGTTTGTCTCCTAATTGCTAGAATGTCAACATTCTTAAATCACATTCCCTCCTGGATCCTTTACAACCTGCCTTTCGTACAGCTCGTTCTACAGACTGTGCTTAAAGCAAATTCCCAAGGTCACTTTTCCCTACTAATCCTACTTGATCTATCTGCTGCGTTTGATGCTCTCAATCACTCTCCTCCTTCATATTCTAAACTCTCTCTTGGTATCCGTAACACAGTTCTATCCTGGTTTTCATCATAACTTTCCTGTCACACATTCTCCATCTCTGTTGCTAACATGTCTTCGTCTTCTATTGATCTGTCTGTGGGTATACATCAGGGCTCTGTTCTGAGATCTCTCTTTCTCTCTACATACTATCATTTGGTGACCTCATCAACTCTTTGTGACAATCCTATAAATAACAAATACAAATATCAGGTCATGGGAATAAGTGATTTGGACATAAAAGTAACATTTCGGAAGTGTGGACAACTAATACATCTTGTAGATTGCCTTTACAGTGTGATGTCATTGATTCAGTAGATTGTGTGCAGACCAGGACTGCAGTACAGTGTCACTCACATGGATGACTTGCGTGGTAGAAGCTCAAGAACAAGGATGTCAAACTCCAGTCCTCGAGGGCCGCAAACAGGCCAGGTTTTCAGGATATCCCTACTGAAAACCTGGCCTGTTTGGGACCCTCGAGGACTGGAGTTTGACATGCATGCTCTAGAAGGAGCACAGCTGTGGGTGGGAGGTGGATTTGCTTTGCATCAAATGGTTTGGAGCAAGGTTTATTGTATGTATTATCATAATAACAATGCAATGCTTAACTTTTATTTCAGGAGGGATGACTGCAGAACAGAAGTGAATATTGAAGCCATGTGTTCCTTTTCTTGCAAAAGAGAAAATTTGAAGGACAGTTGAAGAGAAGGAAAATTACTACACAGAGACAGATAAGCAATGTGTATATTTCTCATTTACCATTTAGTATTTGTCGTTTTATTGACTCCACACAATCCGGCTGCTACGGGTTTCACATTGAATATTTTCATCTCTACTCTACCCCTTCCTGTGATCTGAACCATGCAAGTTTTCGTTGATTCAATACATCATGAGTAGAGTGTGGCTACAGTATGAAGTAAAGACCCAAGGACCACATCTACTACCATTCATAACAAGAACATGTGCAGTAGCGCACAGCTGCAGTTCTATGTGATTGTTATGAAAGGTTGAGGTGGTTCAATTCTATGAATCTGGAGTGGGATGGATCCTGTTTGCATCATATGGTTTCATCTAGGCCAGTAGATTATATAACTCTCAGTACAGGTTACACATGGCATCAGTATTAGTGATTTAAAGAGGAGGAAAGCTTCAATGTGGAGAACAAAGCCAAGTAATGTTGAAGTTACTCCTTTTACCATTTACTTGGTCAGTCTGTACTGTCTACTCTCCACACAGCTGCTAAGGATCTTCCATTTTAAATACTTTCACCTCCTATTCTGCACTGCTTTGCTGCCCATTATTCAGAGATGCGTTCCAGTCATGTTTAGCACTCTGAATCTCTCTGCAGTCATTGGTTCAGCACATCATGGGTAGAGCATGGCTACAGATACAGCAAGCTATTATTATTTTACCGGCTGATCACCCATAATATTGCATTAAAACATAGAATATCACTTAATTTCCAAAAGATTCAGTGATGCTGATAATGCAGAATCTCACAACATTTCCCATCATAATGCCATAATGCACAAGTGGGAGAAATAATCCTTGCTATATCTGTACATTGTGTGACGTATTACCTCAATGACCAATGAGAGCAAGTACATCTTCTGTATAGAGCGGCTGTGTTATGATGCAGTTATTGATCATCATTGACATAATCACAAGAATCTTATGCAAAGGGAAATTGTCCGCAGCGAAGTGAGATTTCAGCCCCCAAACGTCTGTAATATTAATGCAATGTCTTACTTTTGTTGCAGTGAACACTGAAGAGACGGATCTACTACAACACTGTACAGGATGAGCATACGCTACAAGCAGCAAAATGATCTTGCAGTTGACAGTATGTTGTTCTGGTAATGTGCACAATTATTATTTATGGGCTACACACCACAGTGCTGGACATATTCTGTTAACTTCAACTCTACTCCTAACATGGAGATGTCTTCCTGGTGTTACTGATTCAGTACATCATATGCACAGTGTGGTTATGATATGATGGATTGATTTAATGAACCCACCAACCAATGATGACATCTGCATCATCTTCTGTAAAGTGCAGCTACAGCATGATATTATCAGCATTTGGTGCGGTATAATCAGAGGTATCTATGTGCTTTTGTGCCTGTTTTAAGTCCTCCAGCTTAACGCCCCTACACCTCCCACTACACAGGCATACTTACTTATGCATACACTGACATCTGGCATACCTACACACACCCCAGGGCCACTTCCTTCCCCTGATGTCAGGGAGAGGATGGGCATGCAGAGTGCAGTAAGTCTCCACGTTACTCTGGCCAACAGTCTTGGCCTACCTCCAGCATCTGTCACCCACAACATCTGTTCCCTCCTTGTAAAGTGCTGAACTATCTCACCTGGGTCAGTGCTATAGCTGATCACAGTGCCCGATCAGGATGTCACTGTGACAGGCAGCAGTGCAGATTGACCGGTCAATCAATGCAGTGCCGCAACATACTGCTGCGGCACAGTTTATTCGAGCATTTGCCCGTTCTGTGCCGCAGCAGTAGCCTGGCGCGCGCCCGAGTGTGACGGGCGCACGCCGAAGCAGCGGAAGAGCGCCCTCCGATCGGGGCGCTCTCCCTACCGCTGCCGGGTCCGCCGGGTCCCCCGGAACCCCCTGCCGCTGTCCCGCGATCGCGGGACACCAGGGCTCCCTCGGGGAGCCCCTGGACATGCGTGCAGCGGGCGCACGCTCCCGATGACGCGTGACCGCGCGTCTATGACGCGCGGCACGCCGAGGGGCGGCCACTAGCAAGCCGGGAGATTTCCCGGCTTGCGGTACCGACCACACTTCAATAAAGTGTGTCGGTAGTGTATGCACTAAATGAGATTTCCGTGCCCCCAGTCAGGTTACTCCCTGGGCAGTGACCCTGCTCACACCCTCCCCTAGTTCCACCTCTGATCACAATTATCTCTCTTGGAGAGTGTAGCAAATTGGAGTTGGGGGAATCTCACCTCTGCCATGCATGGTCACAATCTGGGCACAGGACCCAAATAGTGGGCAATGTGGCACTTCTTACAGTAGAGAATAAGTAACTTTATTCTTTACTTGTGTATTAAGGACCTTATTTGCATTAAATTCAGTCCACATGGGACCAAGACTTTCTGGCTTACTGAACAAAGTGGAATTGTTTCGTAGAGGGTGGAGAATTGTATTTTATCTGAAATTACCCCCTCTGCACAAAATACAAACAATTATACCCATACAAGTACCTTGTGGAAGTTGTTGCCCTCTATCTTCCTGTGGTCTCTCCCTGTTTCTCACCGTGCCTCCTCCCATTTCCTTGCACCTGTGCGTCTCCGCATATATCCCTATACTCAGAGCCGGCTCCGGTCAGTGACATGGGATGCCCAAATATGAGCATACCCATATATGGGCATCCATGCCACTGACCGGAGCCCGCTCTGTTGCGGATATGGAGAGAGACTGGGAGATTTACATCCCCTTATAATTCATATGGTGCATAGTACCGGCACGTATTGTTTTACCGGTACTGTGTACCTTCCTACTTTCACACTGGTACAGTATATGCTGCAGTGGGACTGAGAGGGATATATTGGTAACACATAGTCATTGTTGGGGGAATTCAATCCATTTTGAAAATAGTAATGAAATGTTTTTTACTTTTCTTTTTTTTCAGTAATGAAGAATGAAACATTTCTGTTAAAATTGAATTGGAGGTGAACTGGATTCATCATCAACTCTGCACCAGTGTGAATTGATGTTCTTTAATGTTCTGATAAGGTACATGCAACATCTCTTCCTCAACCCCTGCACCACTCTCTGCCTCTTGCCTCTCTCTCTCCACCTCCCTGCTAAGCGTATTAACCCATCTAATGTAATCCACATTCCATGTCTCACTTTACTCTTCACTTCTCACGTGCCCTCTGGAATGACTGCTCTCTGACTAACAAGGTCTATTTGTACATGACCTCTTCTGCTCTCATCATCCACCACCTCTCATTCCCCTCACCCCTGTCCTACTCGATACCTCAGCTTAATTGAACTCTCTCCTCTGACATCTACCCTTATCTCTAACCTCTCCTCACTTTCTGCTTAAACTAACTATCTTGTTAACTTTTACAATGCTATCATCTCCTCCTCCTCCCTCCTCCTCCTCCCTCCTCCATCATATATATGCCCCTTCTAGGCTCTGACACACTCATCCCTGTAAGGCCATGATTATCATGGGCACATGCTTGGTCATCCACAGTGCGTGCGAGCGATGCAGAGCCGCCTCGGACCTCAGTGCAGGGATTGCTGCATACCCCCAGCATCTGTCACCCACAAACAATACACACACTAATACTCCCCACAATACACACTATAATACCTCCTCAATACTAATCTCCCCAATAATATTATAGCTCCAAACACAATATACACAACACCCTTACACAAGATACACAATCTAGTACTCTCCTCTGCACCTCTACACACAATATAATACTCCCACACACACAATATACACACTACCCTCCTACCCCCATAAAATACAACCAATAATACACACACACTTTGTGGATGTTGGGACCAGCTCCCGGCATGCACCAGTGAAAGAGAGAGGCCCGCAGAAGCTCGGAAGAACTCCCTCCATCCGTGCCTTCCTCCGTTTCACATCTTCTCCCTGTCTCTCTCCCTCCCTTTCCTTGCATCTCCCTGCGTCTTTACGTATACCCAGTCAGTGACGGCTCTGGTCACGTGATACCTTAATATGGGCTTATCCATATATGTTCATCCACGTCACTAATGTGATGCCCGCACTGTTGCGGAGCTGGTACTTACGACGGGCACTTATTGTTTTATCAGTACTGCGTACCTGACTCTACCGGCCTACTTTCAACACTAGTACAATATGTGCTTCACTACGAGTGAGTGGGGAATATTGGCATCACACAGTCACTGTTGAATATGCCATTCAATCCATTTTGAAAATAGTAATGCAATGTGGTTTTGTTTTGTTTGCTTTTTGCAGTAATGAAGAATGGAAAAGTTATATTAAAATTAAATTGGAGGGGGACTAGATTCAGCATTTCATCATGAACTCTGCACTTGTGAGAATTTAACTTCTTGAATACCCTGACAGGTACACGCAACATTAAGACTATAATCTGCTGTGCAAGCTTTCGTGCTATACCTCCCCCTCAGGTTTTGATTTATACATTTGCTCCCTCAATTCATGTCCTCTAATATTTGAAAGCTCTCTCCTAGCATTTTCTCTTTACCACAGAACGTCATCCCAATGTAACCTCTCTCTTGTTCTTTCTGCTGGCTGTTTCCTCACTCCTCTGTTAAACTTTTCTAATTTCTCTAACTTCCACACTCCTGCTTTTATCCACATGTTCTCCTCTTTCCTTCCCCTACCTTTGCATGTGTCTACACACTGCACCATTTGTACAGACCTCTATTGCAGCTATTTCTGCACTGCTCAATGAAAAGCACTCTTTAATATCCTATTCTCTGTGCCCCCTCTCTCTGCGCCCCCTCTTTTGGCGCCTCCTCTCTCTGCGCCCCCTCTCTCTGCGCCTATCTGTCTCATTCTCTCTACGTCCCTCTCTCTCTACATAGAGCTATCTCTGTCTCTCTCTACACCTATCTCTGTGTCTCCTTCTATGTTTGCTGATGTGTGGGATATCTCTTATAATCTTGAACCTGCTCATATACACATCGGGCCTCCCTGCCTCTGCCTCCCTGCTAAGAGTGTTAACCTATCTAATGTAATCCACATTCCTTTCCTTACTTTTCTCTTCCCTTCTCCTATGCCATCTGGAATGTCCGTTCTCTGACTAACAAGGCTCTAGTTGTACATGACCTCTTCTGCTCTCATCATTCACAATCAGTCATTCCCCTCACCCCATCTTACCTGTCCCACTGATTTGCCTCTGCTTAATTAAACTCTCCTCTGACATCTACTCTAACCTCTCTGCTCTCTCTCTCTTTCCGCTTAAACTAACAATCTTATTAACTCTTACAATGCTATCCTCCTATCTATATGCCCCCTCTAGGCTCTGACACACTTGTCCCTCTAGCCCACACCCTTGGCTAAATTCCCAAACATGTTCATCACACTTCCACTCGCTGTTCTTAATGCCTATGAAGGAAATCACACAATTGATATTTGATTTTTCTACAGTAAAAATGTCTCCAGTCCTGTATAAAGCTGCTCTCTGGGGCCAAACCACACTACTTTTTTTTCACATTCATCAACACTCAAATTTAATTTACGCTGTCTTTTTTTCCCTGTATTTGACTCCCTCCACTAACCTTCTCCTCACACTTGCCATCCTTCCTTCACTTCTCCTCAAGCATTTGACTACTTCAGAGGCAAGGTGGATGCCACCCACAAGGAGATTCCTTCTGTCCCTTCCCCCTTCTCTCCTTCTACCTAATTCTCCTTCTGCATTTGACTCTTTTTCTTCTCTTACAGAGCTGGAAGCAAATCATCTTCTCTTCTCCCTCTACCACATGCCCTCTAGATCGTATCCCCTCACACCTTACTGCATCTCTTAGTCCCCACTCTCACCCACATCTTCAATTCCTCCCTATTCTCTGGCTCTTTACCCTCTTACTTTAAGCCTGTAGTGGTCACCCTTTTCTCAGAAACAACCTACACCCTATGTGCCTTACTAACTACCGCCCTGTATCCCTCCTGCTGTTTGTCTCCTAATTGCTAGAATGTCAACATTCTTAAATCACATTCCCTCCTGGATCCTTTACAACCTGCCTTTCGTACAGCTCGTTCTACAGACTGTGCTTAAAGCAAATTCCCAAGGTCACTTTTCCCTACTAATCCTACTTGATCTATCTGCTGCGTTTGATGCTCTCAATCACTCTCCTCCTTCATATTCTAAACTCTCTCTTGGTATCCGTAACACAGTTCTATCCTGGTTTTCATCATAACTTTCCTGTCACACATTCTCCATCTCTGTTGCTAACATGTCTTCGTCTTCTATTGATCTGTCTGTGGGTATACATCAGGGCTCTGTTCTGAGATCTCTCTTTCTCTCTACATACTATCATTTGGTGACCTCATCAACTCTTTGTGACAATCCTATAAATAACAAATACAAATATCAGGTCATGGGAATAAGTGATTTGGACATAAAAGTAACATTTCGGAAGTGTGGACAACTAATACATCTTGTAGATTGCCTTTACAGTGTGATGTCATTGATTCAGTAGATTGTGTGCAGACCAGGACTGCAGTACAGTGTCACTCACATGGATGACTTGCGTGGTAGAAGCTCAAGAACAAGGATGTCAAACTCCAGTCCTCGAGGGCCGCAAACAGGCCAGGTTTTCAGGATATCCCTACTGAAAACCTGGCCTGTTTGGGACCCTCGAGGACTGGAGTTTGACATGCATGCTCTAGAAGGAGCACAGCTGTGGGTGGGAGGTGGATTTGCTTTGCATCAAATGGTTTGGAGCAAGGTTTATTGTATGTACAGCAGCGGCAGCTTTTATTCGAGTAAAAGCCGCCGGCTGCATGCGTCTGGGAAGCGGGTAGCCGCGGCGCGTGGCGGCGCACTGTGACGTCACAGTAACATGCGCGCCCGGCTTCCCCGTCTTCCCCGGCTTCCGCAGGCTTCCCCGACACCCCTGGAGATCAAATGAAGGTAAGCGGGGGTGCGGGGAAGCAGAGCGGCATAGCAGGAGCCTTGTACGGGGTCGGGAAGGGATTTAAATTGCACGCGAAGTGGAGGGGGGGTGCGTGGGGGAAACGCGGCGGCGCGCGGTTGTTACTGGCGGCAGCTGGGGTAGATCCCGGCTTGCCGGCGGCATTCAGTGCAATAAAAGATGTCGCTACTGTATTATCATAATAACAATGCAATGCTTAACTTTTATTTCAGGAGGGATGACTGCAGAACAGAATTGAATATTGAAGCCATGTGTTCCTTTTCTTGCAAAAGAGAAAATTTGAAGGACAGTTGAAGAGAAGGAAAATTACTACACAGAGACAGATAAGCAATGTGTATATTTCTCATTTACCATTTAGTATTTGTCGTTTTATTGACTCCACACAATCCGGCTGCTACGGGTTTCACATTGAATATTTTCATCTCTACTCTACCCCTTCCTGTGATCTGAACCATGCAAGTTTTCGTTGATTCAATACATCATGAGTAGAGTGTGGCTACAGTATGAAGTAAAGACCCAAGGACCACATCTACTACCATTCATAACAAGAACATGTGCAGTAGCGCACAGCTGCAGTTCTATGTGATTGTTATGAAAGGTTGAGGTGGTTCAATTCTATGAATCTGGAGTGGGATGGATCCTGTTTGCATCATATGGTTTCATCTAGGCCAGTAGATTATATAACTCTCAGTACAGGTTACACATGGCATCAGTATTAGTGATTTAAAGAGGAGGAAAGCTTCAATGTGGAGAACAAAGCCAAGTAATGTTGAAGTTACTCCTTTTACCATTTACTTGGTCAGTCTGTACTGTCTACTCTCCACACAGCTGCTAAGGATCTTCCATTTTAAATACTTTCACCTCCTATTCTGCACTGCTTTGCTGCCCATTATTCAGAGATGCGTTCCAGTCATGTTTAGCACTCTGAATCTCTCTGCAGTCATTGGTTCAGCACATCATGGGTAGAGCATGGCTACAGATACAGCAAGCTATTATTATTTTACCGGCTGATCACCCATAATATTGCATTAAAACATAGAATATCACTTAATTTCCAAAAGATTCAGTGATGCTGATAATGCAGAATCTCACAACATTTCCCATCATAATGCCATAATGCACAAGTGGGAGAAATAATCCTTGCTATATCTGTACATTGTGTGACGTATTACCTCAATGACCAATGAGAGCAAGTACATCTTCTGTATAGAGCGGCTGTGTTATGATGCAGTTATTGATCATCATTGACATAATCACAAGAATCTTATGCAAAGGGAAATTGTCCGCAGCGAAGTGAGATTTCAGCCCCCAAACGTCTGTAATATTAATGCAATGTCTTACTTTTGTTGCAGTGAACACTGAAGAGACGGATCTACTACAACACTGTACAGGATGAGCATACGCTACAAGCAGCAAAATGATCTTGCAGTTGACAGTATGTTGTTCTGGTAATGTGCACAATTATTATTTATGGGCTACACACCACAGTGCTGGACATATTCTGTTAACTTCAACTCTACTCCTAACATGGAGATGTCTTCCTGGTGTTACTGATTCAGTACATCATATGCACAGTGTGGTTATGATATGATGGATTGATTTAATGAACCCACCAACCAATGATGACATCTGCATCATCTTCTGTAAAGTGCAGCTACAGCATGATATTATCAGCATTTGGTGCGGTATAATCAGAGGTATCTATGTGCTTTTGTGCCTGTTTTAAGTCCTCCAGCTTAACGCCCCTACACCTCCCACTACACAGGCATACTTACTTATGCATACACTGACATCTGGCATACCTACACACACCCCAGGGCCACTTCCTTCCCCTGATGTCAGGGAGAGGATGGGCATGCAGAGTGCAGTAAGTCTCCACGTTACTCTGGCCAACAGTCTTGGCCTACCTCCAGCATCTGTCACCCACAACATCTGTTCCCTCCTTGTAAAGTGCTGAACTATCTCACCTGGGTCAGTGCTATAGCTGATCACAGTGCCCGATCAGGATGTCACTGTGACAGGCAGCAGTGCAGATTGACCGGTCAATCAATGCAGTGCCGCAACATATGCACTAAATGAGATTTCCGTGCCCCCAGTCAGGTTACTCCCTGGGCAGTGACCCTGCTCACACCCTCCCCTAGTTCCACCTCTGATCACAATTATCTCTCTTGGAGAGTGTAGCAAATTGGAGTTGGGGGAATCTCACCTCTGCCATGCATGGTCACAATCTGGGCACAGGACCCAAATAGTGGGCAATGTGGCACTTCTTACAGTAGAGAATAAGTAACTTTATTCTTTACTTGTGTATTAAGGACCTTATTTGCATTAAATTCAGTCCACATGGGACCAAGACTTTCTGGCTTACTGAACAAAGTGGAATTGTTTCGTAGAGGGTGGAGAATTGTATTTTATCTGAAATTACCCCCTCTGCACAAAATACAAACAATTATACCCATACAAGTACCTTGTGGAAGTTGTTGCCCTCTATCTTCCTGTGGTCTCTCCCTGTTTCTCACCGTGCCTCCTCCCATTTCCTTGCACCTGTGCGTCTCCGCATATATCCCTATACTCAGAGCCGGCTCCGGTCAGTGACATGGGATGCCCAAATATGAGCATACCCATATATGGGCATCCATGCCACTGACCGGAGCCCGCTCTGTTGCGGATATGGAGAGAGACTGGGAGATTTACATCCCCTTATAATTCATATGGTGCATAGTACCGGCACGTATTGTTTTACCGGTACTGTGTACCTTCTTACTTTCACACTGGTACAGTATGTGCTGCAGTGGGACTGAGAGGGATATATTGGTAACACATAGTCATTGGTGGGGGAATTCAATCCATTTTGAAAATAGTAATGCATTGTTTTTTAATTTTTTTTTGCAGTAATGAAGAATGAAAAAGTTCTGTTAAAATTGAATTGGACGTGAACTGGATTCAGCATTTCATCATCAACTCTGCACCAGTGTGAATTGACGTTCTTTAATGTTCTGACAAGGTACATGCAACATCTCTTCCTCTACCCCTACACCACCCTCTGCCTCTTGCCTCTCTCTCCACCTCCCTGCTAAGCGTATTAACCCATCTAATGTAATCCACATTCCTTGTCTCACTTTACTCTTCCCTTCTCACGTGCCCTCTGGAATGTCTGCTCTACGACTAACATGGTCTATTTGTACATGACCTCTTCTGCTCTCATCATCCACCACTTCTCATTCCCCTCACCCCTGTCCTACTCGATACCTCAGCTTAATTGAACTCTCTCCTCTGACATCTACCCTTATCTCTAACCTCTCCTCACTTTCTGCTTAAACTAGCTATCTTGTTAACTCTTACAATGCTATCATCTCCTCCTCCCTCCTCCTCCATCATCTATATGCCCCTTCTAGGCTCTGACACACTCATCCCTCTAAGGCCGTGATTATCATGGGCACACGCTTGGTTGTCCACAGTGCGTGCGAGCGATGCAGGGCCTCCCCGTCGCCTCGGACCTCAGTGCAGGGATTGCTGGAGCGACAGGCATGCGCTAACTTTGCCATCTGTTGCGTGCTTACTATAGACGCAGCCTAACCCATGCATTGGTTTAATTCACAAGCACGCTCTCATCACACTTCATCACATCACACTGCTGCTCTTAACACCTATGGAGGAAATCTCACAGTCTGATTTTCTACACTAAACCTTTGTCCTGTTCTGTAAAACTCTGCTCCTTTTTTTAAGGTCAAACACTACTTTTTCCTCACTCATCAACACTCCAATTTCATTCACACTGTCTTCTATGTATTTGAGTCCCACCACTGACTTTCTCCTCCCACTTAACATCCATCCTTTATTTCTCCTCAAGCCTTTGCTCACTTGAGGCAAGGTGGATGCCATCCACAAGTAGATTCGTTCTCTCCCTTCCCCCTCTCTCTTTTTCTATCTAGATCTCATTGCACTCTTGACTCCTTTTCTCCTGTCACAAAGCTGGAACCTGATCTTCTCTTCTCCCTCTACCACATGCCCTCTCAATCCTATATTCTCACTCTCACCCACATCTTCAATTCCTCCATATCCTTTGGCTCTTTCAACTCTTCCTTTTAAGCATGCAGTGGTCACCCCTATTCTCAAAAATAACCTTGACCTTGTGTGAATTTCTAACTATCGCCCTGTATCCGTCCTACCATTTGCCTCCTAATTGCTAGAACGTCTTGTGATCTCCCGTTTGATCAACATTCTTAAATCACATGCTCCTCTGGGCCCTTCACAATCTGCCTTTCCCAATGTAACCAATTATGTACATAAAGAAAATTCCCAAGGTCCATTTTACTTACTAATCCTGCTTGATCTCTCTTCTGCTTTTGATACTGTCAATCACTCTTCTCATTCATATTCTAAACTCTTTCTTCGTATCCGCAGCAAACTTATATCCTGGTTTTCATCATACTTCTCCATCACACATTCTCCATCTCTGTTGCTAATGTGTCTTTGTCTCCTGTTGTTTTGTCTGTTGGTATACCTCAGGACTCTGTTCTGGGACCTCTCTCACTACATACTATCACTAGTTGACCTTATCAACTATTTTGGCCCTTGATATCATCTCTATGCAGATGATACACACACCTATCCACCCTACCGTCACTCCTGCAATTTAGTTCCTAGTTTCGGGTCGCCTCCTGGCTATATCCTCCATGGATGACACTCTTCTGCCTTAAACCTAATGTCTAAAACTGAGCTCCTCATATTTCCCCCTAAATCTGGCCTAATATCACCTTTCTCCATCGCAGTAAACAGTACTACCATCATCCTGTCATGAAAGCACATTGCCTAGGAGTAACATTTGACTCTTCCCTTTCCATCTTCATTCACGACACTGGCTAAAGTTTGTCGATTCTTTCTCTGTAATATTTCCAAGATTTGCCCTTTTCTCTGTCAATCTACTGCTAAAACGCCAATGCATGCCCTTATCGTATGGGTTAACATACTGCTAACAGGGCTCCCTGCTTCACAACTTTCTCATTTGCAATCTATCCAAAACTCTGCTGCTTGAATAATTTCCCTTTCTCCCACAACAGTATCTGCTCATCTCCTCCTCCTCCTCCTTAAATCCCTCTCCTTGCTTCCCATCAAGTTTCAGATCACCTACAAAGTTCTCCTCCTTACCTTTTTGTTAAGGTTCTCTATTAGTGGTGTACCGAGTACCCGGCGTTACCCGACACATTTCCAGCTACCCGGACATTACTCGAAACCGGCCACTGAGAAGTGGACTTGGCCGGGTAATACCCGGCGTCGGGTAATGTCAGGGCAGCTGGAAATAATCTTTTATACTTACCTTTCCTAAGACATCTAGGATCAGCAGCAGCAGTCCTCTGATGTTGGCAGCATCAGAGGTGTCTTCACCTGGCGGGGGGAGCTGCAGGAATCACTTCCACAGCACCGAAGCAGGTAAGCTGTGTCTGTGAGCCTGCAGCTCCCCCGCCGGCTGAAGACACCACAGATGCTGCCACCGTCACAGGACTGCTGCTGATCCTAGATGTCACCGCCACCCGGAAGGTAAGTGCCAAACCGTGTACCCGACCGGGTAGAACCTTTCATTTTGGCCGGGTACCCGTTACCCATTTTTTTATAGTTGAGGACCCAGTCCAACACTATTCTCTATTCATCTGCTCCTTCCTACATATCATCTTTGGTCTCGTTATGCCCTTCCTCGTCTCCTAAGCTCTACTAATAGCTGTCTCCATTATACTTCTTACACCTCTACTGCGCACTCGCTCTCTTGCCTGAAACCCTTTCCCATCAATTTACCTGTGAAACTCACACACACTCAGTATATGCCAACATACCCTCTTCCACCCACATTTAAGATCAACCTTAAAATTCACAACTTAAATGAAGCATTTCAATAGCTTTTACTCGTTGCTACTGTCACTCATTCAGTCACTAACTATTGTTCCCAAGAAGTGCTTTATACTACAAGTACCCACCATTAAGGACAAGCATTGTCATCTACTGCACTTGTTCCCCCACCTGTTGTCTCTCTGTAAGTCTCCTTACATTTCTCTTAGATTGTAAACTACCCAGGACAGGGATTTACTTTCCTATTGTCTGTTTTTGTTTGTTGAACTTATTGTATAATAATTTCCTGTACTTTTTGGTCTCTCTTGTAAAGCGCTGAGTACACAATGGGTGGTATATAAATAGAGATATATGCAGAGTCTAGAGACAAGGCACACGTGTATAGGTAGCTACAGTTTATCCGGGACCGTATGCATCCTTGAAGTGCCTGTCCCAGTTATTTTCTATTGATTGCAATGTAGGAGTGTCTGTCCTGTCTTATTTTTTTATTATTATTATTATTATTATTATTATATATACAAAGATATATACAAAGATTGTTTCCTGTCGTTAGCATGACATTGTGTGACACAGTGTGATGTCATTGATTCAGTAGATTGTGTGCAGACCGGGACTGCAGTACAGTTTCACTGACATGAATAACTTGTGTGGTAGAAGCTCTAGAAGGAGCACAGCTGTGGGAGGGAGGTGGATTTGCTTTGTATCACATGGTTTGGAGCAAGGTTCATTGTATGTATCGTCAATAATAATTATAATAATAATAATGCAATGCTTAACTTTTTTATTTCAAGAGGAAAGACTGCAGAACAGAAGTGAATATTGAAGCCATGTGTTCATTTTCTTGCAAAATAGAAAATTGAAGGACAGTTGAAGAGGAGGAAAATGACTACACAGAGACAGATAAGCAATGTGTATATTTCTCATTTAGTATTTGTCGTTTTATTGACTCCAAAAAATCCGGCTGCTAAGGGTTTCGCATTGGACATATTCACCTCTACTCCACCCCTTCCTGTGATCTGTACCATGCAGATTTTTGTTGATTCAATACATCATGAATAGAGTGTGGCTACAGTATGAAGTACTGACCCAAGGACCACATCTACTACCATTCATAACAAGAACATGTGCAGTAGCGCACTGCTGCAGTTCTATGTTATTGCTATGAAAGGTTGAGGTGGTGCAATCATATGAATCTTGAGTGGGAGGGATCCTGTTTGCATCATTTAATTTGATCTAGGCCAGTAGAGTATATAACTCTCAGTACAGGTTACATATGGCATCAGTATTAGTGATTTAAAGAACAGAAAAACAGGAGTGGAGAACAAAACCAAGTAATGTTGAAGTTACTACTTTTTACTATTTACTTGGTCAGTCTGTACTGTCTACTCCCCACACAGCTGCTAAGGGTTTCCATTTGAGATACATTCACCTTCTACTCTGCACTACTGTGCTACCCTCTATTCAGAGATGAGTTCAAGTCATGTTTACCACTCTAAATCGCTCTGCAGTCATTGATTCAGCACATCATGGGTAGAGCATGGCTATAGATACAGCAAGCTTTATTTTACCCTAATATTGCATTAAAAAATAGAATATCACTCAGTTTCCTACAGATTTACTGATGCTGATAATGCAGAATCTCACCCTCCCATCATAATACACCAGAGGAAGAAATAATCCTTGCTATATATGTACATTGTGTGACATATTGCCTCCATGACCATTGATGGCAAATACATATTCTGTATAGAGCAGCTGTGTTATGATGTAGTTGTTATTGATCATCATTGAGATATAATCACAAGAATCTTATGCAAAGGGAAACTGTCATTAGCATAGTGGGATTTCAGCCCCCAAACTTCTGTAATATTAATGCAATGTCTTACTTTTATTGCAGTGAACACCGAAGAGACGGATCTACTACAACACTGCACAGGACAAGAGTATACACTACAAGCAGCAAAATGATCATGCAGTTGACAATATGTTGTTCTGGTAATGTGCACAATTATTATGTATGGGCTCCACACCACAGTGCTGGACATATTTTGTTAACTTCAACACTACCCCTACCATGGAGATGTCTTCCTGTGATTGGTGTTACTGATTCAGTACATCATATGCATAGTGTGGCTATTATATGATGGATTGATTTAATGAACCCACCAAACACTGATGACATCTGTATCATCTTCTGTAAAGTGCATCTACAGCAGGATATTATCAGCATTTGGGGTGATATAATCAGAGGCATCTATGTGCTTTTGTGCTGGGTAAAGTCCTCCAGCTGAACCGCCCCCCGCCCCCCACCCCCCTACACCTCCTGCCACACAGGCAAACTTACTTACACACACAGCACACTTACTTATGCACACTGACACTTGGCATACCTACACACACACACCCCACAGCCACTGGCATGCATGCAGAGTCCTGGGCATGCAGGATGGGCATGCAGAGTACAGAATATCTCCACCTTGCTCTGGCCCGTACTCTTGGCCTACCCCCAGCATCTGTCACCCACAACCTCTGTTCCCTCCCTGTAAATTGCTGCACTAACACACCTTGGTCAGCGCTGCAACCGATCACAGCACCGGATCATGTCACTGTGATAGGAAGCAGTGCTAATTGACCGGTCAATCAATGCCACGTGGCAACATACGCACCAAAAGAGATTTCCATGCCCCCTGACAGGCTACTCCCTGGGCAGTGACCCTGCTCATCTTCCACCTCTGATCACAATATTCTCTCTTGGAGAGTGTAGCAAATTGGAGTTGGGGGAATTTCACCTCTGCAGTGCATGTAGAGTCCTGTATGCAGAGTACAGAAAGTCTCCACCTTAGTCTGGCCCGTACTCTTGGCCTACCCACAGCATCTGTCACCCACAAATAATACATACACTAATACTCCCCACAATACACACTTTAATACCTCCTCAATAATAATCTCCCCAATAATATTATAGTCTTAAACACAATATACACAATACCCCCTAACACAAGATACCCAATCTAACACTCTCCTCTGCACCTCAACATAATATACACACTATAATACCCTACACACAATATAATACTCCCACACACACACAATATACACACTATCCTCCTACCGCCATAAAACACAACCAATAATACACACACACTTTGTGGATGTTGGGACCAGCTCCTTGCATGCACCAGTGAAAGAGAGAGGCCTGCCATCCGTGCCTCCCTCCGTTTCCCATCTTCTCCCTGTCTCTCTCCCTCCCTTTCTTTGCATCTCCCTGCATCTTTGCGTATACCCAGTCAGTGACGGCTCCGGTCACGTGATGCCTTAATATGGGCTTATCCATATATCTGTTGCAGAGATGGAGAGAGACCTGGAGATTTTACATTTCCTTATAATTCATATTGGTACTTAGTACGGGCACTTATTGTTTTATCAGTACTGGGTACCTGACCGTACTGGCCTACGAGTGAGAAGGCAATATTGGCATCACACAGTTACTGTTGAATATGTCATTCAATCCATTTTGAAAATAGTAATGCAATGTGGTTTTGTTTTGTTTGCTTTTTGCAGTAATGAAGAATGAAAAAGTTATATTAAAATTAAATTGGAGGGGAACTGGATTCAGCATTTCTTCATGAACTCTGCACTTGTGAGCATTGACCTTCTTGAGTGCCCTGACAGGTACACGCAACTTTAAGACTATAATCTTCATCAACTGCTGTGCAAGCTTTCGTGCTATACCTCCCCCTCCGGTTTTGATTTATACATTTGCTCTCTCAATTCATGTCCTCTAATATCTGGAGGCTCTCTCCTAGCATTTCTCTCTACCACAGCACGTCATCCCAATGTAACCTCTCTCTTGTTCTTTCTGTTTACTGTTTCCTCACTCCTCTGTAAAACTTTTCTAATTTCTCTAACTTCCACACTCCTGCTTTTATCCACATGTTCTATACACTTTCCTTCCCCTACCTTTGCATGTGTCTACACAAAGCACCATTTGTACAGACCTCTATTGCAGCTATTTCTGCACTGCTCAATGAAATGCACTCCTGCACATCCTATTCTCTTCCACCTTCCCTCATTCTCTACGCCCCCCTCTCAAAGCCCCCTCTCTCTATGTCTCCTCTCTCTACGCCTATCTGTCTCATTCTCTTGACGCCCTTCTCTCTCTACATATCCCTATCTCTGTCTCTCTCTACACCTATCTCTGTGTCTCCTTCTATGCTCGCTGATGTTGGGGGATATCTCTTATAATCTTGGACCGGCTCATATACACATCAGGCCTCCCTACTAAGAGTGTTAACCTATCTAATGTAATCCACATTCCTTTCCTTACTTTTCTCTTCCCTTCTCCTGTGCCCTCTGGAATGTCCACTCTTACTAACAAGGCTCTAGTTGTACATAACCTCTTCTGCTCTCATCAGTCACAATCAGTCATTCCCCTCACCGCATCTTACCTGTCCCACTGATTTGCCTCTGCTTAATTAAACTCTCCTCTGACATCTACTCTAACCTCTCTTCTCTCTTCTCTCTCTTTCTTTCTGCTTAAACTAACAATCTTATTAACTCTTACAATGCTATCCTCCTATCTATATGCCCCCTATAGGCTCTGACACACTCATCCCTCTAACCCACACCTTTGGCTAAATTCCCAAACACACTCATCACACTTCCACTCGCTGTTCTTAATACCTACGGAGGAAATCTCACACTTTGTTTGATTTTTCTACAGTAAAAATGTCTCCTGTCCTGTATAAAGCTGCTCTCTAGGGCTAAATACACTACTTTTTTCCACACTCATCAACACTCAAATTTAATTTACGCTGTTTTTTTTCTCTGTATTTGACTCCCTCCACTGACCTTCTCCTCCCACTTGCCATCCTTCCTTCACTTCTCCTCAAGCATTTGACTACTTCAGAGGCAAGGTGGATGCCACCCAAAAGGAGATTCCTTCTGTCCCTTCCCCCTTCTCTCCTTCTTCCCAAATCTCCTTCTGCACTTGACTCCTTTTCTTCTCTTACAGAGCTGGAAGCTAATCATCTTCTATTCTCCCTCTACCACATGCCCTCTAGATCGTATCCCCTCACACCTTACTGCATCTCTTAGTCCCCACTCTCACCCACATCTTCAATTTCTCCCTATTCTCTGGATTTTTGCCCTCTTACTTTAAGCCTGTAGCGGTCACCCTTTTGTCAGAAACAAACTACACCCTATGTGCCTTACTAACTACCGCTCTGTATCCCTCATGCTGTTTGCCTTCTAATTGCTAGTGTCAACATTCTTAAATCACATGCCCTCCTGGATCCTTTACAACCTGCCTTTCGTACAGCACGTTCTACAGACTGTGCTTAAAGCTAATTCCCAAGGTTTTTCCCTACTAATCCGACTTGATCTATCGGCTGCGTTTGATGCTCTCAATCACTCTCCTCCTTCATATTCTAAACTCTCTCTTGGTATCAGTAACAAAGTTCTATCCTGGTTTTCATCATAACTTTCCTGTCACACATTCTCCATCTCTGTTGCTAACATGTCTTCGTCTTCTATTGATCTGTCTGTGGGTATACATCAGGGCTCTGTTCTGAGATCTCTCTTTCTCTCTACATACTATCATTTGGTGACTTCATCAATGCTTTTGGCCTTAGATATAATCTCTATGCGGATGATACACACACAAATCTATCCACCCCTGTTCTCACTCCTGCAATCCAGTCCCTACTCTTGGGTTGTCTCCTGGCTATATGCTCATGGATGGCACTCCACTGCCTTAAACTTAATGTCTAACACTGGGCTCATATTATCCCCTTTCTCCATCACAGTAAACAGTACTACCATCTATCTTGTCATCAAACATGTTGCATAGGAGTAACATTTGGCTCTTCAATTCCATCTCCATTCACATGCACGGCTATGGGTAAAATGTGTTGCCTCTTTCTCTGTAATATTGCCAAGATCTTCCCTTTCCCCTCTCAACCTACTGCTAAAACTCCAATGTATACTGTTATCCTATAGGTTATTTTAACATACTACTAACAGGCCTCCATGCTTCACAACTTTCTCCTATGCAAAACTCTGCTGCTTGAATTATCTCACTTTCTCCCACAACAGTCTCTGCTCATCTCCTTAAATCCCTGTCCTGGCATCCCATCAAGTTTTTGTATCACCTACAAAGTTCTCCTCCTTACCTTTTTGTTAAGGCTCTCCATTAATCTGCTCCTTCTTGCATATCATCTTTGATCTCTCGTTATGCCCTTGCTTGTCTCTTGCACTATAACCATAACTGTCTCCTGTAAACTTCTTTCACCTCTACTGTTCTCTCACTTGCCTGAAACCATTTTCCATCACTGCACCGTACATGTGAAACTTCCTCACACTCAGTATATGCCAACATAACCTCTTCCACCCACATGTAAGACCAATCTTAAAATTCACGACTTAAATCAAGCATTTAAAAAACTTTGACTCGTGGCTACTGTCCCACACCCACAGTCACTGCTAACAACTATTGTTCCCAAGATGTGCTTTCTACTAATTGTACCCACCATTAAGGACAAGCATTGTCATCTACTGCACTTCTTCCCCCAACTGCTGCCTCTCTTTAAGTCTTCTAACATTTCTATTAGATTGTAAAGTTCCCAGGGCAAGGATTTACTTTCCTATAATCTGTTTTTATTTGTCGCACTTATTTTTTAATTATTTTTCCCCTCTCCCCTAATGATATACATATAGGTTTTCCTGTCATTTGCATGACAGAGTTATTATGGTTAACTATTGCATCATGTAGACTGCCTTTTCAGTGTGATGTAATTGATTCAGTACTTTGTGTGCAGACTGTGACTGCAGTACAGTGTCACGAACATTAATGACTTGTGTGGTAGAAGCTCTAGAAGGAACACAGCTATGGGAGGGAGGTGGATTTACTTTGGATCACATGGTTTGGCGCAAGGTTCATTGTATGTATGATCATAACCATGCAATGCTTAACTTTTATTTCAGGAGGGAAGAACAGTGAATATTGAAGCCATGTGTTTCTTTTCTGTCAGAAGAGAAATTTTGAAAGACCGTTGAAGAGGAGGAAAATGACTACACAGAGACAGATAAGCAATGTGTATATTTCTCATTTAGTATTTGTCGTTTTGTTGACTCCACACAATCCAGCTGCTAAGGGTTTCGCATTGGACATATTCCCCTCTACTCTACCCTTCCTGTGATCTGTACCATGCAGGTTTTTGTTGATTCAATACATCATGAGTAGAGTGTGGCTGCTGTATGAAGTATTGACCCAAGGACCACATCTACTACCATTCATAACAAGAACATGTGCAGTAGCGCACTGCTGTAGTTCTATGTGTTTTATTAAAGGTTGAAGTGGTGCAATCATATGAATCTGGAGTGGGATGAATCCTGTTTGCATCATATGGTTTCATCTAGGCCAGTAGAGTGTATATCTCTCAGTACAGGTTACACATGGCATCAGTAGTAGTGATTTAAAGAACAGAAAAAACAAGAGAAACTTCAATGTTGATAACAAAGCCAAGTAATGTTGAAGATACTCCTTTAACTATTTATTTGATCAGTCTGTACTGTCTACTCCCCACACAGCTACTAAGTCTTCCATTTGAGATACATTCACCTCCTACTCTGCACTGCTGTTCTGTCCTCTATTCAGAGATGAGTTCCAGTCATGTTTACCACTCTGAATCACTCTGCAGTCATTGATTCAGCACATCATGGGTAGAGCATGGCTACAGATACAGTAAGCTTTATTTTACCGGCTGATCATCCATAATATTGCATTAAAACATAGAATATTACTCAGTTTCCAAAAGATTCAGTGATGCTAATAATGCAGAATCTTACAACACATCCCATCATAATGCACCAGAGGAAGAAATAATCCTTGCTACACTACCGACACGTTTTATTGAAGCACGGCTAGCACCGCAAGCCGGGGGATGCCCCGGCGTGCTAGCCGCACTCCCTCAGCGTGCCGCGCATCACCGATGCACGGTCACGCGTCATCGGGTGCCTGCGCCCCCTGCACGCGCGTCCAGGGCTCCCCGAGGGAGCACTGGTGTCCCGCGATGTGGGGGACAGCGGCAGGGGGTTCCGGGGGATCCGACGGACCCGGCAGCGGAAGGGAGAAAGCCCCGATCGGAGGGCGCTCCTCCGCTGCTTCGGCGTGCGCCCGGCACCCTCCGGCGCGCGCCAGGTTACTGCTGCGGCCAAGAACGGGCAAATGCTCGAATAAACTCGGCCGCAGCAGTATATCTGTACATTGTGTGACGTTTGGCCTCCATGACCATTGATAGCAAATACATATTTTGTATTGAGCGGCTGTGTTATGATGTAGTTGTTATTGATCATCATTGAGATATAATCACAAGAATCTTATGCAAAGGGAAAATGTCTGCAGCATAGTGGGATTTCAGCTCCCAAACTTCTGTAATATTAATGCAATGTCTTACTTTTATTGCAGTGAACACTGAAGAGACGGATCTACGACAACACTGCACAGGACAAGAGCAAACACTACAAGCAGCAAAATGATCTTGCAGTTGCAAGTATGTTCTGTAATGTGCACAATTATTATTTATGGGCTACACACCACAGTGCTGGACATATTCTGTTAACTTCTACCCCTACCATGGAGATGTCTTCCTGTGATTGATTCAGTACATCATATGCACAGTGTGGCTATGATATGATGGATGGATTTAATGAACCCACCACCCACTGACATCTGCATCATCTTCTGTAAAGTGCAGCAGGATATTATCAGCATTTGGGGTGGTATAATCTGGGGCATCTATGTGCTTTTGTGCCTGGATAAGTTCCTCCAGCTGAACCACCCCCCTATACCTGCCACACAGGCATACTTACAGAGCACACTTACTTATGCACACTGACACTTGGAATACACACACACACACACACACACACACACAGACACTGTCATGCATGCAGTGTCCTGTATGCAGAGTACAGAAAGTCTCCACCTTACTCTGGCCCGTACTCATGGCCTATCCCCAGCATCTGTCATCCACAACCTCTGTTCCCTCCCTGTAAAGTGCTGCACTAACACACCTGGGTCAGCGCTGCAGCTGATCACAGTGCCGGATCATGATGTCAATGGGATAGGCAGCAGAGCTGATTGACAAGTCAATCAATGCAGCTCCGCAATATATGCACCAAAAGAGATTTCTGTACCCCCTGTCAGGCTACTCCCTGGGCAGCGACCCTTCTCACCCCTCTCATTCCACCTCTGATCACAATAATCTCTCTTGGAGTGTGTAGCAAATTGGAGTTGGGGGAATCTCACCTCTGTAGTGCATGGTCACAATCTGGGCACTGTACCCAAATATTGGGCAATGTGGCACGTCTTACAGTAGAGAATAGAATAAGTAACTATATTCTTTACTTGTGTATTAAGGAACTTATTTGCAATAAAAATTCAGTCCACCTGGGACCAAGACTTTCTGGTTTTCTGAACAAAGTGGAATTGTTTTCCTATAATTTTATATTCTCTGAAATGTAACATCACAATAAAGTACTCCTATTTTTTTCCTTTGTGCTTTTTTATGGACTATTCCTTTATGTATTTCACTTAATGGGACTAATTACCTTACGATTAGATTTCACTTGTATTTTCTTGGGTTACTCTTTGGAATTTCTCTCTGTGTTCATTTATACTATCTTATTTAGAGCAGTCTTTGCCATTGGACCCCATTTCTTGCCAGAGAGATCTGTAACACAGAGTATTGAAGAGAGTACAGAACAGTGGTGAAGTAGATTTTTATGCTTCTAGGCAGCCTCCCTTCTCACCATGTATTCTGCCCCCGACGGTCTCTTGCACTGCTCCCTCCTACACCCACTCTCCTCACTCTTCCCTCCCCTCCCCGCTATCACTCAATGACCCCCTCTCATTCAATCCTGCTCCCTTACTCCCCCCTCACTCATTCTTCCTTCTGCACACACAATCCTCCCGAATATCACTCCCAAACAACACACACACTAATTCTCCCCACAATACACACTATAATACCTCCTTGTGACGATAGCTTCCACAGGCTTATTAATATTACACAAAAATAATTGGGTTTGAACTGAACGAGGCTTAAGATATAATAAATTGTATTTATTCCTTAGAATATAGGTGAACACAACAGATAATACAGTAACGAACAAGAAGTACACTTACTTAAGGGTTGGGGAATGAGAAGTATGATGTAGCATTTCTTTCAGCAGTGAGGAAATCATTCAGGTGATATCAGGTAACCATATCAGCAAACGAAGACAAAGGATATATGGGTGGACAGCAGTTTATAAACCATTCTCCTTCTATTCTTAACCTTAAGCACAGGGGATTGGTTTACAATTACCTCCAGCCACTCACTAACGTGGGAAAGCATTCTGACCCATGCCCCCCTGCTAGTTGGCACATGCGCAGTAGAACTCTGGGGGTCTCATTTCTGAAGCCCCACATTTACGTCAGGAATGCCAGACAGTCTACCATTTGGAGTTCTGGCAGGAAAACCTTTGTTGAAAGGTGTTAACTGGAACACTTAAGACCTGCCCTGGTTTGGGCTTCGGATAAACAGTGAGGGTGATAAAACTCTTTGAACAGCACTTAAATCCTAGACATAGCGGCGTCCCCAGGGCCATCTGCTACCTTATGGCCCAAAAGAATCTCTTCTGGGTCTTTGTCCATACCTTAAGATACACTATTAAGCATAAAACATAAACGTATTAAAATATCCGGTTCCGTTAGGTTTAGCAGGTCCAAACTTCCCAGTTCGCATTGCCAGAACTGGGACACCATATGGTCCAAAAAGCGACTTGCTACGACCTAAGAAACCGAAGTTACACCAATGCACATTAAATCATTTTAATACAAAAATCTCCATTGAAAAAGAAATCTCAGCTTTTCACTAAATCCCCATTGAAAACAACGGGCAGCTCCGCCATAGACTTTCAATGGTAAATCGCCGCCATTGAAGTCAATGGGGGTTTTCTGCCATTGAAGTTTATGGGAAAAGTCCCGAACTTCAAGGGGGTCCATACTCCGTCGGGTTGGTCCAAGCGGGTCAAGGATGGTTCTGCAGCGATGCCGGAGCAGTGGCTACAGATACCCCAAACCCTGATCCGCTGAACCCTCCGGAACCGGAGATATGGATTCCTAAAATTCAGCATTTCTCACTTAGTCATTTTTCTGAGCCGTTTCTGCCGCCGCCGGCAAAGCCTATGGCGCGACCCGCTCTATCTGGTTCGACCCTTATCGGGGGTCCAGGATTCGGGGACCCGGTGGTGGTCGAGTGGGGGGACGCTTAGGAACTAGGGGCAAAAAGAATTTTATCCCTAGGTGCCCTAAAACAGTTTATTTCCCCGCTAATTGACGTTGAACTTGACCCAGTGATTTTAGCTCTTTTGAAGGACATTGTATCCGCTTTGCGGTTTGCGGTCTGGACGGCAGCCAACTAGGTTACCTCGAGGCATCTCCATTGAAGTCAATGAGCCCATTGACTTTCAATGGGAAACCGCCGCTCTCCCTCTCGGACGCCACCTGCTGGTCACTACAGGAAACAGGACGAAAACAGCACAAATTCCTATTGAAATGCATTGAGCCCTAATGGCGGCCAATGGGGACCTGCAAAATGGTGCCCGAAAAGGCGGGAAACTTACACAAAGAGCTATAATCATTAAAGAATTATTAACCCTTGTGCTCCCGGATGGATTCTAGTGTGTGTGTGATGCAAACACTGAGTAACCAGACATTACAATGGAACAGGGGAAAATACATTTACATGTCATAACAAGGGTTACATCACATTTCTGGACCTCAGCCCAGTTAACCCCTTGTCTCCCTGGTGCGGTCAGGGGTGGCCAAATGGGGTGCAACCCCTTTAATACCGGGCCACCCCCTCTCTCCCTCTACACCTCCCCTTCTTAATGCGTGTCCTGTGGCCCACTGGCCCTGACGGGGAGTGGGGCACTGCTGGCACCATTAATGAATTCAGTCTCAGAGGGATAGTCCTGGCGTGAAAGTCCATCAGCATTGCTGTTTTCACTACCCTTTTTGTGCTGAATGGTGAATTCAAATTCTTGCAAAGCCAAGCTCCATCTCAGCAGTTTGGCATTTTCCCCTGATACCCTCTGTAGCCAGCTCAGGGGATTGTGGTCGGTAATGACCGTGAAAGCCCTCCCATAGACATAGGGCTGGAGCTTTTTGAGTGCCCACACAATGGCCAAGCACTCCTTTTCAATGGTGGCATATGCCACCTCCCTGGGGAGCAGTTTGCGACTGAGATACACCACAGGGTGCTCTTTGCCGTCGTCCCCCACCTGGCTCAACACAGCCCCCACACCAAAGTCTGAGGCATCAGTCTGAATAAGAAAATGCTTGGTATAATCTGGGGCAGCCAGGATGGGGGCCTCAGCAAGCGCAGCTTTCAGTGCCTGGAAAGCAGTTTCACAGCAGGAGACCAGGTAATAAGCACAGGCAGTTGCTTCTTAGTCAGATCAGTCAGGGGTTTGGCCACGGCGCTGTACTGTGGGACAAATTTCCTGTAGTACCCTGCGGTGCCCAAAAAGGCCATGACCTGTTTCTTGGTTTTTGGAACAGGCCACTGACCTATGGCTTCTACCTTGGCTGGCTCTGGCTTGAAATGCCCTCCACCCACCCTGTGCCCTAAGTACAGGACTTCTGCCATACCTACCATACACTTAGTGGGTTTTAAGGTAAGCCCAGCCTCCCTGATTCTATCCAGCACCGCAGCTACATGTCCTATGTGGGATTCCCAGGAATTACTAAAGACAGCAATGTCATCTAAGTAAGCCCTGGCATAGCTCTGCATCCCTTCCAGTAACCTATTGACCAGGCGTTGGAAGGTAGCCGGGGCATTCTTCATCCCAAATGGCATCACCAAAAACTCATAGAGGCCACTTGGAGTGATGAATGCTGACTTCTCCCTAGCCTCCAGGGTCAGGGGAATCTGCCAGTAGCCTTTGCTCAGATCCATGGTGGTCAGATACTTTGCCCCCACGAGTTCATCTAGTAACTCATCCATGCGGGGCATGGGGTAAGCATCTGACACCGTCCCAGCATTGAGCAACCGGTAGTCCACACAAAACCGGGTGGTTTTGTCCTTCTTAGGCACTAGGACTACTGGACTTGCCCAAGGGCTCTGGGACGGAGTAATTACCCCTAGGGTCAGCATCTCCTCAATCTCTCTCTCCATACTTGTCTTGACCTCTGCTGACACTCTATAAGCGTGCTTATGCAGAGGCTGCAGGTCCCCTGTGTGTACTGGGTGTTTGGTGAGATGTGTGGTCCCTGGCATGTCAGTGAAGAGGGCGCTATACTGAGCTAGCATGTCCCTGGCTTCTCCCTTCTGCCTAGCACTCAACTGTGCCCCGATCTCTACCTGCTCAACAGTGTTTCCTTGCTTTGCCTCCCCTAGGAGATCAGGCAGAGCATTGCTCGCCGGATCCTCCAGCAGTGGGCTACAAATGGCCATTACTGCTCCCATACTCGGTGCTCTGTATTCCTTTAACATATTAATGTGATATGTCTTGTGCCTCTCAGGCGCTACCTGTACAACATAGTTGCACTCATTCACCTTTCGGATAACCGGGTACGGTCCCGACCAGGCAGCCATCAGCTTGTTCTCCCGAGTGGGTTTGAGAACAAGCACCTGCTGTCCTGGGATGAATTCTCTGCTACGGCCTGCTGGTCATACCATTGCTTCTGCTTGGTCTGAGCAGCCCTGAGGTGGTCCTGGGCCACCCCCATAAGCATCTCTAACCGGTCTCTGAGATCTACTACATACTGGATCACTGAAGCATCAGTAGCAGTAGTCTCCCCCTCCCATCCCTCACGGAAGAGGTCCAGAGGTCCACGTACCCTGCGGCCATATAGTAGCTCGAAGGGGGGAGAAGCCTGTAGATTCTTGCGGTACCTCTCGGTATGCAAACAGCAAGTGCTGCAGGTGAATCTCCCAGTCTTTCCCCTCCACCTCTATAAAGGTCCGAAGCATCTGCTTCAGGGTACCATTAAACCTCTCACATAATCCGTTTGTTTGGGGATGGTAAGGGGAAGTGCGCTGGTGCTGTACACCGCAGGCATCCCAGAGACAATGTAACAGTTCACTCATGAACTGCGACCCCTGATCAGTTAGGATCTCACTAGGGAAACCTACCCTAGCAAAAATGTTCAGCAAAGCTGCTGCCACTGTCTTGGCACTTATGGTGCCCAGCGCTACCGCCTCAGGGTACCGGGTGGCAAAATCCACCACCGTGAGGATGTAGCACTTCCCTGACCTGCTAGGAATCATGAGGGGTCCTATCAGGTCCATCGCTACCTTCTGGAAGGGTTCCCCTATTATCGGTAGGGGTCTCAGGGGTGCCTTCACACGGTCGCCCGCCTTACCTACTCGCTGGCAGGCATCACAGGAGCGGCAGAAATCAGCCGCATCCCTGGATGCCCCCGGCCAGAAATAACGCTGCAATAACCGGGCTCGCGTTCTGGTGACCCCCTGATGTCCCGCTAACGGAATAGAGTGAGCTACCCGTAACAATTGCTGTCGGTACCCCTGGGGTACTACTAGCTGTCGCTTACCGGTCAATCCCTTCTCTATTCTCGGGTTCCCTTCTTCTCTGTATAGGAGTCCCTTATGCCATAGGCAGCGCTCAGTGCCCTCCCCTGCCTGAGATTCGGACGCCCGAAGTCTCACGCCGGCCAGGGTAGGGTCTGCCTTCACTGCCTCCCTAAACTGGGCTCCTAAATCTGCCCCCCCCCCCAGTCATGTCATTGTCAGGGGAAGGGGACACGGTAAGGGGGAACAGTAAGTCAGCCTGTGGTTGCAACTGATCCTGGCTTACCTCCCTGGGCTCCTCTGTGCCCTCCGCTAACGTTGGTCCCAAAGGCTGGGGGACTGGGGTGGCCACCGCCGACATTGCCGCGGTCTGGCTCCGGGTAACCGCCGCCACTGCAGCGGGCTGGGGCACACGGTCGTAGGTGCAGGTCATCGGTCCCAGGTCATTGCCCAAAAGAATTTCAGCATCCAAACCTGGTAAAACCCCCACCTCCCGCACACCCTTGCCCACCCCCAATCCAAAAAAATGCGGGCCACCTGCAGGAAACGTGGCTCTCCGTCAGCCACAGTGATCTGTATCCCAGGGCCTGGGATCAATTCCTCTGGCCGGACCATATCAGGTCGGACCAGGGTCACTGCAGCTCCTGAATCAAGTAAGCCAACTGCTTGCCGGTCACCGACTGTGACCGGGGTGAGATGCTTGCTCCTGCCGTCCGTCTGCTGCAGGTCTGCGCTGTGATGTCCTCCGCTCCTGGCTGTAGGCACTGAAGAAACCGGGGTAGGGGTGACATGGGACGTCTCGCTGGGAGTTGTTTCCATGACCGGTCCTGGTTCTTTGGTGGAAGCCACCCGCACGCGGGCTACCGGCTTTGCAGCTGGGGTGCGTTGCCCTCGATAGGGTCCGTTGGAACGCAGGGGTTCCGGGCAATCTGGTCTGATGTGACCAGTGCTGTTGCAATTGTAGCACCGGCGCTCATGCCGGAGCTCTCCCGCCTTCTGTGACCCGCTGCCCGCAGGCGGCTTTTGGGTCCACTGGGGGGTACTCACAGCTTTCTTGGCCGGCGCCGGTGGGGTTACCGCTTTGGCTGGTACCTTGGCGGTCATCTGGGACCGGCTGACCACATAGTCATCTGCCATCCTCGCCGCCTCGGTGTAGGTCTTGGGCTTTTTATCATACACAAAAGCCCTCACCGCCAGCGGGCACTGCTGCATGAGCTGCTCCTGAAAGATGAGGTCCAGCAGGCGTTGGTAAGTCTTGGCCTCAGAGCCCTCCACCCAGTGTAACCCATACAAAGCCATGCGGGTCACATAAGTGACATAGGTCTCCTGAGGGTGCCTCTCCTCCAGCCGGAACTTACCCCGGTAAGCTTCAGGGGTAAAACCATGCTGAAACAGCAAAAGTTCTTTCAGGTGGTCATAGTCATCAGCAAACTCCTCTGTAAGCGCCATCAAAGTCTGTTTAGCCAAGCTGGAGAGTAGCGGGTCCAGGCGTGCAACCCTATGCTGGGGAAGCACCCCGTACCGCCGGCACTGCGTTTCAAAGTTCCTTAGAAACATGTCAATCCGATCAGTGCCCTCCACATACTTGGTGAGACTGTGCTTGTCCAGTTGGAGTCCATCTCTGGGGGGTCGGACCGGGGGGGCAATAAGCGGGTCTGTTCATTGCCATAGAGATAAACGTTAGGGTTAGGGTTAGGGTTATAGGGGAATACGAAAATTTAGGTATGTGACTCAGTTGGGTACTAACCAATCAGAGAAGAGTTAGGGTTGAAAGTTAGGGTTGAAAGTTAGGGTTGACACTTAGGATTATTTTTCTATTTTTGTTTGGCCCAGGGTTATAGGGGAATACGAAAATTTAGGTATGTGACTCATTTGGGTACTAACCAATCAGAGAAGAGTTAGGGTTGAAAGTTAGGGTTGAAAGTTAGGGTTGACACTTAGGATTATTTTTCTATTTTTGTTTGGCCCAGGGTTATAGGGGAATACGAAAATTTAGGTATGTGACTCATTTGGGTACTAACCAATCAGAGAAGAGTTAGGGTTGAAAGTTAGGGTTGAAAGTTAGGGTTGAAAGTTAGGGTTGACACTTAGGATTATTTTTCTATTTTTGTTTGGCCCAGGGTTATAGGGGAATACGAAAATTTAGGTATGTGACTCATTTGGGTACTAACCAATCAGAGAAGAGTTAGGGTTGAAAGTTAGGGTTGAAAGTTAGGGTTGAAAGTTAGGGTTGAAAGTTAGGGTTGAAAGTTAGGGTTGACACTTAGGATTATTTTTCTATTTTTGTTTGGCCCAGGGTTATAGGGGAATACGAAAATTTAGGTATGTGACTCATTTGGGTACTAACCAATCAGAGAAGAGTTAGGGTTGAAAGTTAGGGTTGAAAGTTAGGGTTGAAAGTTAGGGTTGACACTTAGGATTATTTTTCTATTTTTGTTTGGCCCAGGGTTATAGGGGAATACGAAAATTTAGGTATGTGACTCATTTGGGTACTAACCAATCAGAGAAGAGTTAGGGTTGAAAGTTAGGGTTGAAAGTTAGGGTTGAAAGTTAGGGTTGAAAGTTAGGGTTGAAAGTTAGGGTTGACACTTAGGATTATTTTTCTATTTTTGTTTGGCCCAGGGTTATAGGGGAATACGAAAATTTAGGTATGTGACTCATTTGGGTACTAACCAATCAGAGAAGAGTTAGGGTTGAAAGTTAGGGTTGAAAGTTAGGGTTGAAAGTTAGGGTTGAAAGTTAGGGTTGACACTTAGGATTATTTTTCTATTTTTTTTTGGCCCAGGGTTATAGGGGAATACGAAAATTTAGGTATGTGACTCATTTGGGTACTAACCAATCAGAGAAGAGTTAGGGTTGAAAGTTAAGGTTGAAAGTTAGGGTTGAAAGTTAGGATTGACACTTAGGATTATTTTTCTATTTTTGTTTGGCCCAGGGTTATAGGGGAATACGAAAATTTAGGTATGTGACTCATTTGGGTACTAACCAATCAGAGAAGAGTTAGGGTTGAAAGTTAGGGTTGAAAGTTAGGGTTGAAAGTTGGGGTTGAAAGTTAGGGTTGAAAGTTAGGATTATTTTTCTATTTTTTTTTGGCCCAGGGTTATAGGGGAATACGAAAATTTAGGTAAGACTCATTTGGGTACTAACCAATCAGAGAAGAGTTAGGGTTGAAAGTTAGGGTTGAAAGTTAGGGTTGAAAGTTAGGGTTGAAAGTTAGGGTTGAAAGTTAGGGTTGAAAGTTAGGGTTGACACTTAGCATTATTTTTCTATTTTTGTTTGGCCCAGGGTTATAGGGGTTAGGGTTAGGGTTAGGGTTATAGGGGAATACGAAAATTTAGGTATGTGACTCATTTGGGTACTAACCAATCAGAGAAGAGTTAGGGTTGAAAGTTAGGGTTGAAAGTTAGGGTTGAAAGTTAGGGTTGAAAGTTAGGGTTGAAAGTTAGGGTTGACACTTAGGATTATTTTTCTATTTTTGTTTGGCCCAGGGTTATAGGGGAATACGAAAATTTAGGTATGTGACTCATTTGGGTACTAACCAATCAGAGAAGAGTTAGGGTTGAAAGTTAGGGTTGAAAGTTAGGGTTGAAAGTTAGGGTTGAAAGTTAGGGTTGAAAGTTAGGGTTGAAAGTTAGGGTTGAAAGTTAGGGTTGACACTTAGGATTATTTTTCTATTTTTGTTTGGCCCAGGGTTATAGGGGAATACGAAAATTTAGGTATGTGACTCATTTGGGTACTAACCAATCAGAGAAGAGTTAGGGTTGAAAGTTAGGGTTGAAAGTTAGGGTTGAAAGTTAGGGTTGACACTTAGGATTATTTTTCTATTTTTGTTTGGCCCAGGGTTATAGGGGAATACGAAAATTTAGGTATGTGACTCATTTGGGTACTAACCAATCAGAAGAGTTAGGGTTGAAAGTTAGGGTTGAAAGTTAGGGTTGAAAGTTAGGGTTAGGGTTAGGGTTAGGGTTAGGGTTAGGGTTATAGGGGAATACGAAAATTTAGGTATGTGACTCATTTGGGTACTAACCAATCAGAGAAGAGTTAGGGTTGAAAGTTAGGGTTGAAAGTTAGGGTTGAAAGTTAGGGTTGAAAGTTAGGGTTAGGGTTAGGGTTAGGGTTAGGGTTATAGGGGAATACGAAAATTTAGGTATGTGACTCATTTGGGTACTAACCAATCAGAGAAGAGTTAGGGTTGAAAGTTAGGGTTGAAAGTTAGGGTTGAAAGTTAGGGTTAGGGTTAGGGTTAGGGTTAGGGTTAGGGTTATAGGGGAATACGAAAATTTAGGTATGTGACTCATTTGGGTACTAACCAATCAGAGAAGAGTTAGGGTTGAAAGTTAGGGTTGAAAGTTAGGGTTGAAAGTTAGGGTTGACACTTAGGATTATTTTTCTATTTTTGTTTGGCCCAGGGTTATAGGGGAATACGAAAATTTAGGTATGTGACTCATTTGGGTACTAACCAATCAGAGAAGAGTTAGGGTTGAAAGTTAGGGTTGAAAGTTAGGGTTGAAAGTTAGGGTTGAAAGTTAGGGTTGAAAGTTAGGGTTGAAAGTTAGGGTTAGGGTTAGGGTTAGGGTTAGGGTTAGGGTTAGGGTTATAGGGGAATACGAAAATTTAGGTATGTGACTCATTTGGGTACTAACCAATCAGAGAAGAGTTAGGGTTGAAAGTTAGGGTTGAAAGTTAGGGTTAGGGTTAGGGTTAGGGTTAGGGTTAGGGTTAGGGTTATAGGGGAATACGAAAATGTAGGTATGTGACTCATTTGGGTACTAACCAATCAGAGAAGAGTTAGGGTTGAAAGTTAGGGTTGAAAGTTAGGGTTGAAAGTTAGGGTTGACACTTAGGATTATTTTTCTATTTTTGTTTGGCCCAGGGTTATAGGGGAATACGAAAATTTAGGTATGTGACTCATTTGGGTACTAACCAATCAGAGAAGAGTTAGGGTTGAAAGTTAGGGTTGAAAGTTAGGGTTGAAAGTTAGGGTTGAAAGTTAGGGTTGAAAGTTAGGGTTGAAAGTTAGGGTTGACACTTAGGATTATTTTTCTATTTTTGTTTGGCCCAGGGTTATAGGGGAATACGAAAATTTAGGTATGTGACTCATTTGGGTACTAACCAATCAGAGAAGAGTTAGGGTTGAAAGTTAGGGTTGAAAGTTAGGGTTGAAAGTTAGGGTTGAAAGTTAGGGTTGACACTTAGGATTATTTTTCTATTTTTGTTTGGCCCAGGGTTATAGGGGAATACGAAAATTTAGGTATGTGACTCATTTGGGTACTAACCAATCAGAGAAGAGTTAGGGTTGAAAGTTAGGGTTGAAAGTTAGGGTTGAAAGTTAGGGTTGAAAGTTAGGGTTGACACTTAGGATTATTTTTCTATTTTTGTTTGGCCCAGGGTTATAGGGGAATACGAAAATTTAGGTATGTGACTCATTTGGGTACTAACCAATCAGAGAAGAGTTAGGGTTGAAAGTTAGGGTTGAAAGTTAGGGTTGAAAGTTAGGGTTGAAAGTTAGGGTTGACACTTAGGATTATTTTTCTATTTTTTTTTGGCCCAGGGTTATAGGGGAATACGAAAATTTAGGTATGTGACTCATTTGGGTACTAACCAATCAGAGAAGAGTTAGGGTTGAAAGTTAAGGTTGAAAGTTAGGGTTGAAAGTTAGGATTGACACTTAGGATTATTTTTCTATTTTTGTTTGGCCCAGGGTTATAGGGGAATACGAAAATTTAGGTATGTGACTCATTTGGGTACTAACCAATCAGAGAAGAGTTAGGGTTGAAAGTTAGGGTTGAAAGTTAGGGTTGAAAGTTAGGGTTGAAAGTTAGGATTATTTTTCTATTTTTTTTTGGCCCAGGGTTATAGGGGAATACGAAAATTTAGGTAAGACTCATTTGGGTACTAACCAATCAGAGAAGAGTTAGGGTTGAAAGTTAGGGTTGAAAGTTAGGGTTGAAAGTTAGGGTTGAAAGTTAGGGTTGAAAGTTAGGGTTGAAAGTTAGGGTTGACACTTAGGATTATTTTTCTATTTTTGTTTGGCCCAGGGTTATAGGGGTTAGGGTTAGGGTTAGGGTTATAGGGGAATACGAAAATTTAGGTATGTGACTCATTTGGGTACTAACCAATCAGAGAAGAGTTAGGGTTGAAAGTTAGGGTTGAAAGTTAGGGTTGAAAGTTAGGGTTGAAAGTTAGGGTTGAAAGTTAGGGTTGACACTTAGGATTATTTTTCTATTTTTGTTTGGCCCAGGGTTATAGGGGAATACGAAAATTTAGGTATGTGACTCATTTGGGTACTAACCAATCAGAGAAGAGTTAGGGTTGAAAGTTAGGGTTGAAAGTTAGGGTTGAAAGTTAGGGTTGAAAGTTAGGGTTGAAAGTTAGGGTTGACACTTAGGATTATTTTTCTATTTTTGTTTGGCCCAGGGTTATAGGGGAATACGAAAATTTAGGTATGTGACTCATTTGGGTACTAACCAATCAGAGAAGAGTTAGGGTTGAAAGTTAGGGTTGAAAGTTAGGGTTGAAAGTTAGGGTTGACACTTAGGATTATTTTTCTATTTTTGTTTGGCCCAGGGTTATAGGGGAATACGAAAATTTAGGTATGTGACTCATTTGGGTACTAACCAATCAGAGAAGAGTTAGGGTTGAAAGTTAGGGTTGAAAGTTAGGGTTAGGGTTAGGGTTAGGGTTAGGGTTAGGGTTAGGGTTAGGGTTATAGGGGAATACGAAAATTTAGGTATGTGACTCATTTGGGTACTAACCAATCAGAGAAGAGTTAGGGTTGAAAGTTAGGGTTGAAAGTTAGGGTTGAAAGTTAGGGTTGAAAGTTAGGGTTGACACTTAGGATTATTTTTCTATTTTTGTTTGGCCCAGGGTTATAGGGGAATACGAAAATTTAGGTATGTGACTCATTTGGGTACTAACCAATCAGAGAAGAGTTAGGGTTGAAAGTTAGGGTTGAAAGTTAGGGTTGAAAGTTAGGGTTGACACTTAGGATTATTTTTCTATTTTTGTTTGGCCCAGGGTTATAGGGGAATACGAAAATTTAGGTATGTGACTCATTTGGGTACTAACCAATCAGAGAAGAGTTAGGGTTGAAAGTTAGGGTTGAAAGTTAGGGTTGAAAGTTAGGGTTGACACTTAGGATTATTTTTCTATTTTTGTTTGGCCCAGGGTTATAGGGGAATACGAAAATTTAGGTATGTGACTCATTTGGGTACTAACCAATCAGAGAAGAGTTAGGGTTGAAAGTTAGGGTTGAAAGTTAGGGTTGAAAGTTAGGGTTGAAAGTTAGGGTTGAAAGTTAGGGTTGACACTTAGGATTATTTTTCTATTTTTGTTTGGCCCAGGGTTATAGGGGAATACGAAAATTTAGGTATGTGACTCATTTGGGTACTAACCAATCAGAGAAGAGTTAGGGTTGAAAGTTAGGGTTGAAAGTTAGGGTTGAAAGTTAGGGTTGACACTTAGGATTATTTTTCTATTTTTGTTTGGCCCAGGGTTATAGGGGAATACGAAAATTTAGGTATGTGACTCATTTGGGTACTAACCAATCAGAGAAGAGTTAGGGTTGAAAGTTAGGGTTGAAAGTTAGGGTTGAAAGTTAGGGTTGAAAGTTAGGGTTGACACTTAGGATTATTTTTCTATTTTTGTTTGGCCCAGGGTTATAGGGGAATACGAAAATTTAGGTATGTGACTCATTTGGGTACTAACCAATCAGAGAAGAGTTAGGGTTGAAAGTTAGGGTTGAAAGTTAGGGTTGAAAGTTAGGGTTGAAAGTTAGGGTTGACACTTAGGATTATTTTTCTATTTTTTTTTGGCCCAGGGTTATAGGGGAATACGAAAATTTAGGTATGTGACTCATTTGGGTACTAACCAATCAGAGAAGAGTTAGGGTTGAAAGTTAAGGTTGAAAGTTAGGGTTGAAAGTTAGGATTGACACTTAGGATTATTTTTCTATTTTTGTTTGGCCCAGGGTTATAGGGGAATACGAAAATTTAGGTATGTGACTCATTTGGGTACTAACCAATCAGAGAAGAGTTAGGGTTGAAAGTTAGGGTTGAAAGTTAGGGTTGAAAGTTAGGGTTGAAAGTTAGGATTATTTTTCTATTTTTTTTTGGCCCAGGGTTATAGGGGAATACGAAAATTTAGGTAATACTCATTTGGGTACTAACCAATCAGAGAAGAGTTAGGGTTGAAAGTTAGGGTTGAAAGTTAGGGTTGAAAGTTAGGGTTGAAAGTTAGGGTTGAAAGTTAGGGTTGAAAGTTAGGGTTGAAAGTTAGGGTTGACACTTAGGATTATTTTTCTATTTTTGTTTGGCCCAGGGTTATAGGGGTTAGGGTTAGGGTTAGGGTTAGGGTTAGGGTTATAGGGGAATACGAAAATTTAGGTATGTGACTCATTTGGGTACTAACCAATCAGAGAAGAGTTAGGGTTGAAAGTTAGGGTTGAAAGTTAGGGTTGAAAGTTAGGGTTGAAAGTTAGGGTTGACACTTAGGATTATTTTTCTATTTTTGTTTGGCCCAGGGTTATAGGGGAATACGAAAATTTAGGTATGTGACTCATTTGGGTACTAACCAATCAGAGAAGAGTTAGGGTTGAAAGTTAGGGTTGAAAGTTAGGGTTGAAAGTTAGGGTTGACACTTAGGATTATTTTTCTATTTTTGTTTGGCCCAGGGTTATAGGGGAATACGAAAATTTAGGTATATGACTCATTTGGGTACTAACCAATCAGAAGAGTTAGGGTTGAAAGTTAGGGTTGAAAGTTAGGGTTGAAAGTTAGGGTTAGGGTTAGGGTTAGGATTAGGGTTAGGGTTAGGGTTATAGGGGAATACGAAAATTTAGGTATGTGACTCATTTGGGTACTAACCAATCAGAGAAGAGTTAGGGTTGAAAGTTAGGGTTGAAAGTTAGGGTTGAAAGTTAGGGTTGAAAGTTAGGGTTAGGGTTAGGGTTAGGGTTAGGGTTATAGGGGAATACGAAAATTTAGGTATGTGACTCATTTGGGTACTAACCAATCAGAGAAGAGTTAGGGTTGAAAGTTAGGGTTGAAAGTTAGGGTTGAAAGTTAGGGTTAGGGTTAGGGTTAGGGTTAGGGTTAGGGTTATAGGGGAATACGAAAATTTAGGTATGTGACTCATTTGGGTACTAACCAATCAGAGAAGAGTTAGGGTTGAAAGTTAGGGTTGAAAGTTAGGGTTGAAAGTTAGGGTTGACACTTAGGATTATTTTTCTATTTTTGTTTGGCCCAGGGTTATAGGGGAATACGAAAATTTAGGTATGTGACTCATTTGGGTACTAACCAATCAGAGAAGAGTTAGGGTTGAAAGTTAGGGTTGAAAGTTAGGGTTGAAAGTTAGGGTTGAAAGTTAGGGTTGAAAGTTAGGGTTGAAAGTTAGGGTTAGGGTTAGGGTTAGGGTTAGGGTTAGGGTTAGGGTTATAGGGGAATACGAAAATTTAGGTATGTGACTCATTTGGGTACTAACCAATCAGAGAAGAGTTAGGGTTGAAAGTTAGGGTTGAAAGTTAGGGTTAGGGTTAGGGTTAGGGTTAGGGTTAGGGTTATAGGGGAATACGAAAATTTAGGTATGTGACTCATTTGGGTACTAACCAATCAGAGAAGAGTTAGGGTTGAAAGTTAGGGTTGAAAGTTAGGGTTGAAAGTTAGGGTTGACACTTAGGATTATTTTTCTATTTTTGTTTGGCCCAGGGTTATAGGGGAATACGAAAATTTAGGTATGTGACTCATTTGGGTACTAACCAATCAGAGAAGAGTTAGGGTTGAAAGTTAGGGTTGAAAGTTAGGGTTGAAAGTTAGGGTTGAAAGTTAGGGTTGAAAGTTAGGGTTGACACTTAGGATTATTTTTCTATTTTTGTTTGGCCCAGGGTTATAGGGGAATACGAAAATTTAGGTATGTGACTCATTTGGGTACTAACCAATCAGAGAAGAGTTAGGGTTGAAAGTTAGGGTTGAAAGTTAGGGTTGAAAGTTAGGGTTGAAAGTTAGGGTTGAAAGTTAGGGTTGACACTTAGGATTATTTTTCTATTTTTGTTTGGCCCAGGGTTATAGGGGAATACGAAAATTTAGGTATGTGACTCATTTGGGTACTAACCAATCAGAGAAGAGTTAGGGTTGAAAGTTAGGGTTGAAAGTTAGGGTTGAAAGTTAGGGTTGAAAGTTAGGGTTGAAAGTTAGGGTTGACACTTAGGATTATTTTTCTATTTTTGTTTGGCCCAGGGTTATAGGGGAATACGAAAATTTAGGTATGTGACTCATTTGGGTACTAACCAATCAGAGAAGAGTTAGGGTTGAAAGTTAGGGTTGAAAGTTAGGGTTGAAAGTTAGGGTTGAAAGTTAGGGTTGACACTTAGGATTATTTTTCTATTTTTTTTTGGCCCAGGGTTATAGGGGAATACGAAAATTTAGGTATGTGACTCATTTGGGTACTAACCAATCAGAGAAGAGTTAGGGTTGAAAGTTAAGGTTGAAAGTTAGGGTTGAAAGTTAGGATTGACACTTAGGATTATTTTTCTATTTTTGTTTGGCCCAGGGTTATAGGGGAATACGAAAATTTAGGTATGTGACTCATTTGGGTACTAACCAATCAGAGAAGAGTTAGGGTTGAAAGTTAGGGTTGAAAGTTAGGGTTGAAAGTTAGGGTTGAAAGTTAGGGTTGAAAGTTAGGATTATTTTTCTATTTTTTTTTGGCCCAGGGTTATAGGGGAATACGAAAATTTAGGTAAGACTCATTTGGGTACTAACCAATCAGAGAAGAGTTAGGGTTGAAAGTTAGGGTTGAAAGTTAGGGTTGAAAGTTAGGGTTGAAAGTTAGGGTTGAAAGTTAGGGTTGAAAGTTAGGGTTGACACTTAGGATTATTTTTCTATTTTTGTTTGGCCCAGGGTTATAGGGGTTAGGGTTAGGGTTAGGGTTATAGGGGAATACGAAAATTTAGGTATGTGACTCATTTGGGTACTAACCAATCAGAGAAGAGTTAGGGTTGAAAGTTAGGGTTGAAAGTTAGGGTTGAAAGTTAGGGTTGAAAGTTAGGGTTGACACTTAGGATTATTTTTCTATTTTTGTTTGGCCCAGGGTTATAGGGGAATACGAAAATTTAGGTATGTGACTCATTTGGGTACTAACCAATCAGAGAAGAGTTAGGGTTGAAAGTTAGGGTTGAAAGTTAGGGTTGAAAGTTAGGGTTGAAAGTTAGGGTTGAAAGTTAGGGTTGACACTTAGGATTATTTTTCTATTTTTGTTTGGCCCAGGGTTATAGGGGAATACGAAAATTTAGGTATGTGACTCATTTGGGTACTAACCAATCAGAGAAGAGTTAGGGTTGAAAGTTAGGGTTGAAAGTTAGGGTTGAAAGTTAGGGTTGACACTTAGGATTATTTTTCTATTTTTGTTTGGCCCAGGGTTATAGGGGAATACGAAAATTTAGGTATGTGACTCATTTGGGTACTAACCAATCAGAGAAGAGTTAGGGTTGAAAGTTAGGGTTGAAAGTTAGGGTTAGGGTTAGGGTTAGGGTTAGGGTTATAGGGGAATACGAAAATTTAGGTATGTGACTCATTTGGGTACTAACCAATCAGAGAAGAGTTAGGGTTGAAAGTTAGGGTTGAAAGTTAGGGTTGAAAGTTAGGGTTGAAAGTTAGGGTTGACACTTAGGATTATTTTTCTATTTTTGTTTGGCCCAGGGTTAGGGTTAGGGTTAGGGTTAGGGTTAGGGTTAGGGTTAGGGTTAGGGTTAGGGTTAGGGTTATAGGGGAATACGAAAATTTAGGTATGTGACTCATTTGGGTACTAACCAATCAGAGAAGAGTTAGGGTTGAAAGTTAGGGTTGAAAGTTAGGGTTGAAAGTTAGGGTTGAAAGTTAGGGTTGACACTTAGGATTATTTTTCTATTTTTGTTTGGCCCAGGGTTATAGGGGAATACGAAAATTTAGGTATGTGACTCATTTGGGTACTAACCAATCAGAGAAGAGTTAGGGTTGAAAGTTAGGGTTGAAAGTTAGGGTTGAAAGTTAGGGTTGAAAGTTAGGGTTGAAAGTTAGGGTTGAAAGTTAGGGTTGAAAGTTAGGGTTGACACTTAGGATTATTTTTCTATTTTTGTTTGGCCCAGGGTTATAGGGGAATACGAAAATGTAGGTATGTGACTCATTTGGGTACTAACCAATCAGAGAAGAGTTAGGGTTGAAAGTTAGGGTTGAAAGTTAGGGTTGAAAGTTAGGGTTGACACTTAGGATTATTTTTCTATTTTTGTTTGGCCCAGGGTTATAGGGGAATACGAAAATTTAGGTATGTGACTCATTTGGGTACTAACCAATCAGAGAAGAGTTAGGGTTGAAAGTTAGGGTTGAAAGTTAGGGTTGAAAGTTAGGGTTGAAAGTTAGGGTTGAAAGTTAGGGTTGAAAGTTAGGGTTGACACTTAGGATTATTTTTCTATTTTTGTTTGGCCCAGGGTTATAGGGGAATACGAAAATTTAGGTATGTGACTCATTTGGGTACTAACCAATCAGAGAAGAGTTAGGGTTGAAAGTTAGGGTTGAAAGTTAGGGTTGAAAGTTAGGGTTGAAAGTTAGGGTTGACACTTAGGATTATTTTTCTATTTTTGTTTGGCCCAGGGTTATAGGGGAATACGAAAATTTAGGTATGTGACTCATTTGGGTACTAACCAATCAGAGAAGAGTTAGGGTTGAAAGTTAGGGTTGAAAGTTAGGGTTGAAAGTTAGGGTTGAAAGTTAGGGTTGAAAGTTAGGGTTGAAAGTTAGGGTTGAAAGTTAGGGTTGACACTTAGGATTATTTTTCTATTTTTGTTTGGCCCAGGGTTATAGGGGAATACGAAAATGTAGGTATGTGACTCATTTGGGTACTAACCAATCAGAGAAGAGTTAGGGTTGAAAGTTAGGGTTGAAAGTTAGGGTTGAAAGTTAGGGTTGACACTTAGGATTATTTTTCTATTTTTGTTTGGCCCAGGGTTATAGGGGAATACGAAAATTTAGGTATGTGACTCATTTGGGTACTAACCAATCAGAGAAGAGTTAGGGTTGAAAGTTAGGGTTGAAAGTTAGGGTTGAAAGTTAGGGTTGAAAGTTAGGGTTGAAAGTTAGGGTTGAAAGTTAGGGTTGAAAGTTAGGGTTGACACTTAAGATTATTTTTCTATTTTTGTTTGGCCCAGGGTTATAGGGGAATACGAAAATTTAGGTATGTGACTCATTTGGGTACTAACCTATCAGAGAAGAGTTAGGGTTGAAAGTTAGGGTTGAAAGTTAGGGTTGAAAGTTAGGGTTGAAAGTTAGGGTTGAAAGTTAGGATTATTTTTCTATTTTTGTTTGGCCCAGGGTTATAGGGGAATACGAAAATTTAGGTATGTGACTCATTTGGGTACTAACCAATCAGAGAAGAGTTAGGGTTGAAAGTTAGGGTTGAAAGTTAGGGTTGAAAGTTAGGGTTGAAAGTTAGGGTTGACACTTAAGATTATTTTTCTATTTTTGTTTGGCCCAGGGTTATAGGGGAATACGAAAATTTAGGTATGTGACTCATTTGGGTACTAACCAATCAGAGAAGAGTTAGGGTTGAAAGTTAGGGTTGAAAGTTAGGGTTGAAAGTTAGGGTTGAAAGTTAGGATTATTTTTCTATTTTTGTTTGGCCCAGGGTTATAGGGGAATACGAAAATTTAGGTATGTGACTCATTTGGGTACTAACCAATCAGAGAAGAGTTAGGGTTGAAAGTTAGGGTTGAAAGTTAGGGTTGAAAGTTAGGGTTGAAAGTTAGGGTTGACACTTAGGATTATTTTTCTATTTTTGTTTGGCCCAGGGTTATAGGGGAATACGAAAATTTAGGTATGTGACTCATTTGGGTACTAACCAATCAGAGAAGAGTTAGGGTTGAAAGTTAGGGTTGAAAGTTAGGGTTGACACTTAGGATTATTTTTCTATTTTTGTTTGGCCCAGGGTTATAGGGGAATTAGGGTTAGGGTTAGGGTTAGGGTTAGGGTTATAGGGGAATACGAAAATTTAGGTATGTGACTCATTTGGGTACTAACCAATCAGAGAAGAGTTAGGGTTGAAAGTTAGGGTTGAAAGTTAGGGTTGAAAGTTAGGGTTGAAAGTTAGGGTTGAAAGTTAGGGTTGAAAGTTAGGGTTGAAAGTTAGGGTTGACACTTAGGATTATTTTTAGGGTTAGGGTTAGGGTTAGGGTTAGGGTTAGGGTTATAGGGGAATACGAAAATTTAGGTATGTGACTCATTTGGGTACTAACCAATCAGAGAAGAGTTAGGGTTGAAAGTTAGGGTTGAAAGTTAGGGTTGAAAGTTAGGGTTGAAAGTTAGGGTTGAAAGTTAGGGTTGAAAGTTAGGGTTGAAAGTTAGGGTTGAAAGTTAGGGTTGACACTTAGGATTATTTTTCTATTTTTGTTTGGCCCGGGGTTATAGGGGAATACGAAAATTTAGGTATGTGACTCATTTGGGTACTAACCAATCAGAGAAGAGTTAGGGTTGAAAGTTAGGGTTGAAAGTTAGGGTTGACACTTAGGATTATTTTTCTATTTTTGTTTGGCCCAGGGTTATAGGGGAATACGAAAATTTAGGTATGTGACTCATTTGGGTACTAACCAATCAGAGAAGAGTTAGGGTTGAAAGTTAGGGTTGAAAGTTAGGGTTGAAAGTTAGGGTTGAAAGTTAGGATTATTTTTCTATTTTTGTTTGGCCCAGGGTTATAGGGGAATACGAAAATGTAGGTATGTGACTCATTTGGGTACTAACCAATCAGAGAAGAGTTAGGGTTGAAAGTTAGGGTTAGGGTTAGGGTTAGGGTTAGGGTTAGGGTTAGGGTTATAGGGGAATACGAAAATTTAGGTATGTGACTCATTTGGGTACTAACAAATCAGTGAAGAGTTAGGGTTGAAAGTTAGGGTTGAAAGTTAGGGTTGAAAGTTAGGGTTGAAAGTTAGGGTTGAAAGTTAGGGTTGAAAGTTAGGGTTGAAAGTTAGGGTTGAAAGTTAGGGTTGAAAGTTAGGATTATTTTTCTATTTTTGTTTGGCCCAGGGTTATAGGGGAATACGAAAATTTAGGTATGTGACTCATTTGGGTACTAACCAATCAGAGAAGAGTTAGGGTTGAAAGTTAGGGTTGAAAGTTAGGGTTGAAAGTTAGGGTTGAAAGTTAGGGTTGAAAGTTAGGATTATTTTTCTATTTTTATTTGGCCCAGGGTTATAGGGGAATACGAAAATTTAGGTATGTGACTCATTTGGGTACTAACCAATCAGAGAAGAGTTAGGGTTGAAAGTTAGGGTTGAAAGTTAGGGTTGAAAGTTAGGGTTGACACTTAGGATTATTTTTCTATTTTTGTTTGGCCCAGGGTTATAGGGGAATACGAAAATTTAGGTATGTGACTCATTTGGGTACTAACCAATCAGAGAAGAGTTAGGGTTAGCGTTGAAAGTTAGGGTTAGGGTTGACCCTTACGATTATTTTTGTATTTGTGTTTGGTGAAAAAAGAATAGAACATTTTTAGTTATGTGACTCATTTAGGTACTTGGCCAATGAGAGTTAAGTTCTGAACAATTTAGGGAGGGTGTGGTTTGGGGTTGAAAGTGTGGTAAGAAAAAGTGTAAGTGGGTATGAACGTGAGGGAGGTTGTGGGTAGGTGGGTGAGGGAGGTTTAGGGATGTATGGTGGGTGTGGGTAAGGAGGTTGAAGGTTTTTGAGGGAAGGTGGATGATGAAGAGAGTGGGTAGGTGGTGTTGAAGGTGGATTAGGGAGGGTGAGTAAATGTGTCTGGGAGGGTGAGGATGAAGGTGGGTGAAAAAAGTGTGGGTCAGTTCAGGTATGGGTGAGTGGGCAAGGGTGAGGCTGGGTATTGGTGTGCAGGTAAGGGTGGTGAAGGTGAATTTTAATATGGATGATGAGGGTAGAAGGTGGGTGAGGGAGGTTGGGTGAAGGAGGGTGTGGGAAGGTGATGTTGAAGGTGGGTGAGGGATGGTTAATATGGGTATAGGAGGCTTTGTAGGTAAGGTTGAGGCCAGTAAGGTAGAGTGAACATGGGTGAGGGAGGGTGAGGATTAAGGTGGAAGAGGGAGGGTGTGTTTAAGTGGGGTTAAAGGTTGGTGAATGTAGGTGAGGTAGGGGGATGAGTGAAGGTGTGGGTGAGTGAAGGTGTTGGTGAGGGGGCAATGGTGGGTGGGTGAAGGTGGATGAGTGTGAGGGTGAAGGTGGATGAGGTGGTGGGTGATAGTGAACATGGGTCAAGAGCGGGTGAGGGAGGGCATGGAATCAGTCTGTGAGCCTGCCCTTTCTATTTTGTTGTATATATTCTATTCCCTATCCAATTGACATGTTGCATTTATATGCAGTTAGTCATTCAAAAATTTGAAAACTCTTGCATTCGTTGCATGTTAGCGAGAGGCACCCTTAGAGGTAAAGAGCTAGCTTTTACCTCACTACTAAGTACTTGGACATTGAGGACTAGATCCGTTTTGTACAGAGCGGAGCTTCTCCTCTGCCGTATGCTAGGAGTGAAGAAGCACTACTGTCTATCGTCCGTAAAGGGGTATGCTTTCTTCCCCCAATTTACAGTCGAGCTAGCGCTGCAGATGGGACAGTAGCGAAGAGTTCACTGCCTGACTCTAAAAGGGCACACTCGTGTAAAGGGAGAGAAATCAACTCAAAGCTTTATATCCTGAGAGATAAAAGCAATGCATTGTGTAGGTGTACTCACTTACCTCAACTACTTACCTCCTTGTTAGTATGTCCTTTGTGAACATCATCTTGATAGACGAACTTACCTATTTTCATACTGCAAATAAATTTTACCCAAGATAAGTGAAAAAATATAATGCAATCCCCTTTAGAGCAATGCAGTTGAGGACCCTCTTTCACTGATGGACTAAATAAACAATGCTTAGACTGAGTGAGAGAGGGGTTTGTGAGAGAGAGGGGAGAGTGGTAGTCCTTGAAAGAGAGAGAGAAAGAAAGGACATTTGTGAGAGTAAAATACAGGTGATTTAGAAGGAGCAGGGATGCTAGTCAGGGAGAGTAATAGAGAGCAGGGAGAGAAAGAGAGGGTGTGAGAAAGAAAAAGAGAGAGAGAGAAGTGGAAGAAAGAAATGTGTGTGAGAGCAAGAGACGGGTTGAAGTGAAAGAGATAGAGTGGGAGTAAGAGAGAAAAAAATTGAGAGAAGGGAGAGGGAGAGAGAAGGGAGAGGGAGAGAGAAGAGAGGGAGAGAGAAGGGAGAGAGAGAAAGCAGGGAGAGACAAGTGTGAGAGGAGGGACAGAGAAGGGAGAGGGAGAGAGAAGGGAGAGGGAGAGAAAAGGAAAAGGGAGAGAAAATGAAAAGGGAGAGAGAAGGAAATGGAGATAGAAGGAAAAGGGAGAGAGAAGGAAGAGGGAGAGAGAATGGAGAGACAAGGGAGAGGGAGAGACAAGGAAAGGGAGAGAGAAGGGATAGTGAGAGAAAAGGGAGAGGGAGAGAGATGGAAGTGACAAGGGAGAGAGGAGGGAGAGAGAAGGGAGAGGGAGAGCGAAGGAAAGGAGAGGGGAAAGGAAAAGGGAGAGAATGGAGAGACAAGGAAAAGGGAGAGAGCATGGAAAGTGAGAGAGAAGGAAGAAGGAGAGAGAAGGAAGAGGGAGAGAGATGGGATAGGGAGAGAGAAGGGAGAGAGAAGGCAGAGGGATAGAGAAAGGAGTGAGAAAAGGGAGAGAGAAGGGAGAGAGAAAGAAAAGGGAGAGAGAAGGGAGAGGGAGAGACAAGGAAAGGGAGAGATAAGGGATAGGGAGAGAGAAGGGATAGGGAGAGAGAGAAGGGATAGGGAGAGGAAGAAGGGATACGGAGAGAGAGAAGGTAGATGTAGAGAGAAGGGAGATGGAGAGAGAAGGGAGAGGGAGAGAGAAGGGTGAGGGAGAGAAAAGGAAAAGGGAAAGAAAAGGAAAAGGGAGAGAAAAGGAAAAGGGAGAGAAAAGGAAAAGAGAGAGAAAAGGAAAAGGGAGAGAAAAGGAAAAGAAAAGGGAGAGAAAAGGGAGAGAAAAGGGAGAGAAAAGGGAGAGAAAAGGGAGAGAAAAGGGAGAGAAAAGGGAGAGAGAAGGCAAAATGAGAGAGAAGGTAAAGGGAGAGAGAAGGAAAAGGGAGAGAGAAGGAAAGGGAGATAGAAGGAAAAGGGAGAGAGAAGGAAGAGGGAGAGAGAAGGAAGAGGGAGAGAGAATGGAGAGACAAGGGAGAGGGAGAGACAAGGAAAGGGAGAGAGAAGGGATAGGGAGAGAGAAGGGATAGGGAGAGAGAAGGGAGAGGGAGAGAGAAGGGAGAGGGAGAGAGTGATGAGGGAGTGACAAGGAAAAGGGAGAGAGAAGGGAGAGGGAGAGAGAAGGGAGAGGGAGAGAGGAGAGAGAGAAGGGAGAGAGAGAAGGGAGAGGGATAGACAGAGAGAAGGAAGAGGGTGCGAGAGAAGGGAAAGGGAGAGAGAGAGAAGGGAGAGGGGGAGAGAGAGGTAGAGGGAATGATCAGGGAGTTATAAGGGAGAGGGATAGAGAAGGGAGGGGGAGAGAGAGAGAGAAGGGAGTGGAGAGAGAGAGAAGGGAGAGGGAGAGCAAAGGAAAGGGGAGGGGAAAGGAAAAGGGAGAGAATGGAGAGACAAGGAAAAGGGAGAGAGATTGGAAAGGGAGAGAGAAGGAAGAGGGAGAGAGAAGGAAGAGGGAGAGAGAATGGATAGGGAGAGAGAAGGGAGAGAGAAGGCAGAGGGATAGAGAAGGGAGTGAGAAAATGGAGAGAGAAAGAAAAGGGAGAGAGAAGGAAAAGGGAGAGAGAAGGAAAAGGGAGAGAGAAGGAAAGGGAGATAGAAGGAAAAGGGAGAGAGAATGAGAAGGGAGAGAGAATGGAGAGACAAGGAAGAGGGAGAGACAAGGAAAGGGAGAGAGAAGGGATAGGGAGAGCGAAGGAAGAGGGAGAGAGAAAAGGGAGAGAGAGAGAGAAGGGAGAGAAAGAGAGTGATGAGGGAGTGACAAGGAAAAGGGAGAGAGAAGGGAGAGGGAGAGAGAAGGGAGAGGGAGAGAGGAGAGAGAAAAGGGAGAGAGAGAGAGAAGGGAGAGGGAGAGAGAGAGGTAGAGGGAATGACGAGGGAGTTATAAGGGAGAGGGAGAGAGAAGGGAGGGGGAGAGAGAGAGAAGGGAGTGGAGAGAGAGAGAAGGGAGTGGAGAGAGAGAGAAGGGAGAGGGAGAGCGAAGGAAAGGGGAGGCAAGGAAAAGGGAGAGAATGGAGAGATAAGGAAAAGGGAGAGAGCATGGAAAGGGAGAGAGCATGGAAAGGGAGAGAGAAGTAAGAGGGAGAGAGAAGGAAGAGGGAGAGAGAAGGGATAGGGAGAGAGAATGGAGAGACAAGGGAGAGGGAGAGACAAGGAAAGGGAGAGAGAAGGGATAGGGAGAGAGAAGGGAGAGGGAGAGAGAAGGGGGTGACAAGGGAGAGAGGAGGGAGAGAGAAGGGAGAGGGAGAGAGAAGGAAAAGGGAGGGGAAAGGAAAAGGGAGAGAGAAGGAAGAGGGAGGGAGAAGGAAGATGGAGAGAGAAGGAAGATGGAGAGAGAAGGAAGATGGAGAGAGAAGGAAGAGGGAGAGAGAAGGAAGAGGGAGAGAGAAGGAAGAGGGAGAGAGAAGGAAGAGGGAGAGAGAAGGAAGAGGGAGAGAGAAGGAAGAGGGAGAGAGAAGGAAGAGGGAGAGAGAAGGAAGAGGGAGAGAGAATGGAGAGACAAGGGAGAGGTAGAAACAAGGGAGAGGGAGCGACAAGGGATAGGGAGAGAGAAGGAAGAGGGAGAGAGAGAAGGAAGAGGGAGAGAGAGAAGGAAGAGGGAGAGAGAGAAGGAAGAGGGAGAGAGAGAAGGGATACGGAGAGAGAGAAGGTAGATGTAGAGAGAAGGGAGATGGAGAAGAAGGAAGATGGAGAAGGGAGAGAGAGGGAGAGAGAGAGAGATGAGGGAGTGACAAGGAAAATGGAGAGAGAAGGGAGAGTGAGAGAGAAGGGAGAGGGAGAGAGGAGAGAGAAGGGAGAGAGAGAAGAGAGAGGGAGAGACAGAGAGAAGGAAGAGGGTGAGAGAGAAAGGAATGGTTGAGAGAGAGAAGGGAGAGGGAGAGGGAATGACGAGGGAGTTATAAGGGAGAGGGAGAGAGAAGGGAGGGGGAGAGAGAGAAGGGAGTGGAGAGAGAGAGAGAAGGGAGAGGGAGAGCGAAGGAAAGGGTAGGGGAAAGGAAAAGGGAGAGAATGGAGAGATAAGGAAAAGGGAGATAGCATGGAAAGGGAGAGAGACGGAAGAGGGAGAGAGAAGGAAGAGGGAGAGAGAAGGGATAGGGAGAGAGAAGGGAGAGAAAGGCAGAGGGATAGAGAAGGGAGTGAGAAAAGGGAGAGAGAAAGAAAAGGGAGAGAGAAGGGAAAAGGAGAGAGAAGGAAAAGGGAGAGAGAAGGAAAAGGGAGAGAGAAGGAAAGGGAGAGGGAAGGAAAAGGGAGAGAGAATGGAGAGACAAGGGAGAGGGAGAGACAAGGAAAGGGAGAGAGAAGGGATAGGGAGAGAGAAGGGAGAGGGAGAGAGGAGGGGGTGACAAGGGAGAGAGGAGGGAGAGAGAAGGGAGAGGGAGAGAGAAGGAAAAGGGAGCGGAAAGGAAAAGGGAGAGAGAATGGAAAGGGAGAGAGAAGGAAGATGGAGAGAGAAGGAAGATGGAGAGAGAAGGAAGATGGAGAGAGAAGGAAGAGGGAGAGGGAAGGAAGAGGGAGAGGGAGAGGGAGAGGGAGAGGGAGAGGGAGAGGGAGAGGGAGAGGGTTAGGGTTAGGGTTAGGGTTAGGGTTAGGGTTAGGGTTAGGGTTAGGGTTAGGGTTAGGGTTAGGGTTAGGGTTAGGGTTAGGGTTAGGGTTAGGGTTAGGGTTAGGGTTATAGGGGAATACGAAAATTTAGGTATGTGACTCATTTGGGTACTAACCAATCAGAGAAGAGTTAGGGTTGAAAGTTAGGGTTGAAAGTTAGGGTTGAAAGTTAGGGTTGACACTTAGGATTATTTTTCTATTTTTGTTTGGCCCAGGGTTATAGGGGAATACGAAAATTTAGGTATGTGACTCATTTGGGTACTAACCAATCAGAGAAGAGTTAGGGTTGAAAGTTAGGGTTGAAAGTTAGGGTTGAAAGTTAGGGTTGAAAGTTAGGGTTGACACTTAGGATTATTTTTCTATTTTTGTTTGGCCCAGGGTTATAGGGGAATACGAAAATTTAGGTATGTGACTCATTTGGGTACTAACCAATCAGAGAAGAGTTAGGGTTGAAAGTTAGGGTTGAAAGTTAGGGTTGAAAGTTAGGGTTGACACTTAGGATTATTTTTCTATTTTTGTTTGGCCCAGGGTTATAGGGGAATACGAAAATTTAGGTATGTGACTCATTTGGGTACTAACCAATCAGAGAAGAGTTAGGGTTGAAAGTTAGGGTTGAAAGTTAGGGTTGAAAGTTAGGGTTGAAAGTTAGGGTTGACACTTAGGATTATTTTTCTATTTTTGTTTGGCCCAGGGTTATAGGGGAATACGAAAATTTAGGTATGTGACTCATTTGGGTACTAACCAATCAGAGAAGAGTTAGGGTTGAAAGTTATGGTTGAAAGTTAGGGTTGAAAGTTAGGGTTGAAAGTTAGGGTTGACACTTAGGATTATTTTTCTATTTTTGTTTGGCCCAGGGTTATAGGGGAATACGAAAATTTAGGTATGTGACTCATTTGGGTACTAACCAATCAGAGAAGAGTTAGGGTTGAAAGTTAGGGTTGAAAGTTAGGGTTGAAAGTTAGGGTTGAAAGTTAGGGTTGAAAGTTAGGGTTAGGGTTAGGGTTATAGGGGAATACGAAAATTTAGGTATGTGACTCATTTGGGTACTAACCAATCAGAGAAGAGTTAGGGTTGAAAGTTAGGGTTGAAAGTTAGGGTTGAAAGTTAGGGTTGAAAGTTAGGGTTGACACTTAGGATTATTTTTCTATTTTTGTTTGGCCCAGGGTTATAGGGGAATACGAAAATTTAGGTATGTGACTCATTTGGGTACTAACCAATCAGAGAAGAGTTAGGGTTGAAAGTTAGGGTTGAAAGTTAGGGTTGAAAGTTAGGGTTGAAAGTTAGGGTTGACACTTAGGATTATTTTTCTATTTTTGTTTGGCCCAGGGTTATAGGGGAATACGAAAATTTAGGTATGTGACTCATTTGGGTACTAACCAATCAGAGAAGAGTTAGGGTTGAAAGTTAGGGTTGAAAGTTAGGGTTGAAAGTTAGGGTTAGGGTTAGGGTTAGGGTTAGGGTTAGGGTTAGGGTTAGGGTTAGGGTTAGGGTTAGGGTTAGGGTTAGGGTTAGGGTTAGGGTTAGGGTTATAGGGGAATACGAAAATTTAGGTATGTGACTCATTTGGGTACTAACCAATCAGAGAAGAGTTAGGGTTGAAAGTTAGGGTTGAAAGTTAGGGTTGAAAGTTAGGGTTGAAAGTTAGGGTTGAAAGTTAGGATTATTTTTCTATTTTTGTTTGGCCCAGGGTTATAGGGGAATACGAAAATTTAGGTATGTGACTCATTTGGGTACTAACCAATCAGAGAAGAGTTAGGGTTGAAAGTTAGGGTTGAAAGTTAGGGTTGAAAGTTAGGGTTGAAAGTTAGGGTTGACACTTAGGATTATTTTTCTATTTTTGTTTGGCCCAGGGTTATAGGGGAATACGAAAATTTAGGTATGTGACTCATTTGGGTACTAACCAATCAGAGAAGAGTTAGGGTTGAAAGTTAGGGTTGAAAGTTAGGGTTGAAAGTTAGGGTTGAAAGTTAGGGTTGAAAGTTAGGATTATTTTTCTATTTTTGTTTGGCCCAGGGTTATAGGGGAATACGAAAATTTAGGTATGTGACTCATTTGGGTACTAACCAATCAGAGAAGAGTTAGGGTTGAAAGTTAGGGTTGAAAGTTAGGGTTGAAAGTTAGGGTTGAAAGTTAGGGTTGAAAGTTAGGATTATTTTTCTATTTTTGTTTGGCCCAGGGTTATAGGGGAATACGAAAATTTAGGTATGTGACTCATTTGGGTACTAACCAATCAGAGAAGAGTTAGGGTTGAAAGTTAGGGTTGAAAGTTAGGGTTGAAAGTTAGGGTTGAAAGTTAGGATTATTTTTCTATTTTTGTTTGGCCCAGGGTTATAGGGGAATACGAAAATTTAGGTATGTGACTCATTTGGGTACTAACCAATCAGAGAAGAGTTAGGGTTGAAAGTTAGGGTTGAAAGTTAGGGTTGAAAGTTAGGGTTGAAAGTTAGGGTTGAAAGTTAGGGTTGACACTTAGGATTATTTTTCTATTTTTGTTTGGCCCAGGGTTATAGGGGAATACGAAAATTTAGGTATGTGACTCATTTGGGTACTAACCAATCAGAGAAGAGTTAGGGTTGAAAGTTAGGGTTGAAAGTTAGGGTTGAAAGTTAGGGTTGAAAGTTAGGGTTGACACTTAGGATTATTTTTCTATTTTTGTTTGGCCCAGGGTTATAGGGGAATACGAAAATTTAGGTATGTGACTCATTTGGGTACTAACCAATCAGAGAAGAGTTAGGGTTGAAAGTTAGGGTTGAAAGTTAGGGTTGAAAGTTAGGGTTGAAAGTTAGGGTTGAAAGTTAGGATTATTTTTCTATTTTTGTTTGGCCCAGGGTTATAGGGGAATACGAAAATTTAGGTATGTGACTCATTTGGGTTAGGGTTAGGGTTAGGGTTAGGGTTAGGGTTAGGGTTAGGGTTAGGGTTAGGGTTAGGGTTAGGGTTAGGGTTAGGGTTAGGGTTAGGGTTAGGGTTAGGGTTAGGGTTATAGGGGAATACGAAAATTTAGGTATGTGACTCATTTGGGTACTAACCAATCAGAGAAGAGTTAGGGTTGAAAGTTAGGGTTGAAAGTTAGGGTTGAAAGTTAGGGTTGAAAGTTAGGGTTGAAAGTTAGGGTTGAAAGTTAGGGTTGACACTTAGGATTATTTTTCTATTTTTGTTTGGCCCAGGGTTATAGGGGAATACGAAAATTTAGGTATGTGACTCATTTGGGTACTAACCAATCAGAGAAGAGTTAGGGTTGGGTTAGGGTTAGGGTTAGGGTTAGGGTTAGGGTTAGGGTTAGGGTTAGGGTTATAGGGGAATACGAAAATTTAGGTATGTGACTCATTTGGGTACTAACCAATCAGAGAAGAGTTAGGGTTGAAAGTTAGGGTTGAAAGTTAGGGTTGAAAGTTAGGGTTGAAAGTTAGGGTTGACACTTAGGATTATTTTTCTATTTTTGTTTGGCCCAGGGTTATAGGGGAATACGAAAATTTAAGTATGTGACTCATTTGGGTACTAACCAATCAGAGAAGAGTTAGGGTTGAAAGTTAGGGTTGAAAGTTAGGGTTGAAAGTTAGGGTTGAAAGTTAGGGTTGACACTTAGGATTAGGGTTAGGGTTAGGGTTAGGGTTAGGGTTAGGGTTATAGGGGAATACGAAAATTTAGGTATGTGACTCATTTGGGTACTAACCAATCAGAGAAGAGTTAGGGTTGAAAGTTAGGGTTGAAAGTTAGGGTTGAAAGTTAGGGTTGAAAGTTTGGATTATTTTGGGTTAGGGTTAGGGTTAGGGTTAGGGTTATAGGGGAATACGAAAATTTAGGTATGTGACTCATTTGGGTACTAACCAATCAGAGAAGAGTTAGGGTTGAAAGTTAGGGTTGAAAGTTAGGGTTGAAAGTTAGGGTTGAAAGTTAGGGTTGAAAGTTAGGGTTGAAAGTTAGGGTTGAAAGTTAGGGTTGACACTTAGGATTATTTTTCTATTTTTGTTTGGCCCAGGGTTATAGGGGAATACGAAAATTTAGGTATGTGACTCATTTGGGTACTAACCAATCAGAGAAGAGTTAGGGTTGAAAGTTAGGGTTGAAAGTTAGGGTTGAAAGTTAGGGTTGAAAGTTATGGTTGACACTTAGGATTATTTTTCTATTTTTGTTTGGCCCAGGGTTATAGGGGAATACGAAAATTTAGGTATGTGACTCATTTGGGTACTAACCAATCAGAGAAGAGTTAGGGTTGAAAGTTAGGGTTGAAAGTTAGGGTTGAAAGTTAGGGTTGAAAGTTAGGGTTGAAAGTTAGGGTTGACACTTAGGATTATTTTTCTATTTTTGTTTGGGTTAGGGTTAGGGTTAGGGTTAGGGTTAGGGTTAGGGTTAGGGTTAGGGTTATAGGGGAATACGAAAATTTAGGTATGTGACTCATTTGGGTACTAACCAATCAGAGAAGAGTTAGGGTTGAAAGTTAGGGTTGAAAGTTAGGGTTGAAAGTTAGGGTTGACACTTAGGATTATTTTTCTATTTTTGTTTGGCCCAGGGTTATAGGGGAATACGAAAATTTAGGTATGTGACTCATTTGGGTACTAACCAATCAGAGAAGAGTTAGGGTTGAAAGTTAGGGTTGAAAGTTAGGGTTGAAAGTTAGGGTTGAAAGTTAGGATTATTTTTCTATTTTTGTTTGGCCCAGGGTTATAGGGGAATACGAAAATTTAGGTATGTGACTCATTTGGGTACTAACCAATCAGAGAAGAGTTAGGGTTGAAAGTTAGGGTTGAAAGTTAGGGTTGAAAGTTAGGGTTGAAAGTTAGGGTTGAAAGTTAGGGTTGGGTTAGGGTTAGGGTTAGGGTTAGGGTTAGGGTTATAGGGGAATACGAAAATTTAGGTGGGTTAGGGTTAGGGTTAGGGTTAGGGTTAGGGTTAGGGTTATAGGGGAATACGAAAATTTAGGTATGTGACTCATTTGGGTACTAACCAATCAGAGAAGAGTTAGGGTTGAAAGTTAGGGTTGAAAGTTAGGGTTGAAAGTTAGGGTTGAAAGTTAGGGTTGACACTTAGGATTATTTTTCTATTTTTGTTTGGCCCAGGGTTATAGGGGAATACGAAAATTTAGGTATGTGACTCATTTGGGTACTAACCAATCAGAGAAGAGTTAGGGTTGAAAGTTAGGGTTGAAAGTTAGGGTTGAAAGTTAGGGTTGAAAGTTAGGGTTGGGTTAGGGTTAGGGTTAGGGTTAGGGTTATAGGGGAATACGAAAATTTAGGGTTAGGGTTAGGGTTAGGGTTAGGGTTAGGGTTAGGGTTATAGGGGAATACGAATATTTAGGTATGTGACTCATTTGGGTACTAACCAATCAGAGAAGAGTTAGGGTTGAAAGTTAGGGTTGAAAGTTAGGGTTGAAAGTTAGGGTTGAAAGTTAGGGTTGAAAGTTATGGTTGACACTTAGGATTATTTTTCTATTTTTGTTTGGCCCAGGGTTATAGGGGAATACGAAAATTTAGGTATGTGACTCATTTGGGTACTAACCAATCAGAGAAGAGTTAGGGTTGAAAGTTAGGGTTGAAAGTTAGGGTTGAAAGTTAGGGTTGAAAGTTAGGGTTGAAAGTTAGGGTTGACACTTAGGATTATTTTTCTATTTTTGTTTGGGTTAGGGTTAGGGTTAGGGTTAGGGTTAGGGTTAGGGTTAGGGTTAGGGTTAGGGTTATAGGGGAATACGAAAATTTAGGTATGTGACTCATTTGGGTACTAACCAATCAGAGAAGAGTTAGGGTTGAAAGTTAGGGTTGAAAGTTAGGGTTGAAAGTTAGGGTTGACACTTAGGATTATTTTTCTATTTTTGTTTGGCCCAGGGTTATAGGGGAATACGAAAATTTAGGTATGTGACTCATTTGGGTACTAACCAATCAGAGAAGAGTTAGGGTTGAAAGTTAGGGTTGAAAGTTAGGGTTGAAAGTTAGGGTTGAAAGTTAGGATTATTTTTCTATTTTTGTTTGGCCCAGGGTTATAGGGGAATACGAAAATTTAGGTATGTGACTCATTTGGGTACTAACCAATCAGAGAAGAGTTAGGGTTGAAAGTTAGGGTTGAAAGTTAGGGTTGAAAGTTAGGGTTGAAAGTTAGGGTTGAAAGTTAGGGTTGGGTTAGGGTTAGGGTTAGGGTTAGGGTTAGGGTTAGGGTTATAGGGGAATACGAAAATTTAGGTGGGTTAGGGTTAGGGTTAGGGTTAGGGTTAGGGTTAGGGTTAGGGTTATAGGGGAATACGAAAATTTAGGTATGTGACTCATTTGGGTACTAACCAATCAGAGAAGAGTTAGGGTTGAAAGTTAGGGTTGAAAGTTAGGGTTAGGGTTAGGGTTAGGGTTAGGGTTAGGGTTAGGGTTAGGGTTAGGGTTAGGGTTAGGGTTAGGGTTATAGGGGAATACGAAAATTTAGGTATGTGACTCATTTGGGTACTAACCAATCAGAGAAGAGTTAGGGTTGAAAGTTAGGGTTGAAAGTTAGGGTTGAAAGTTAGGGTTGAAAGTTAGGGTTGACACTTAGGATTATTTTTCTATTTTTGTTTGGCCCAGGGTTATAGGGGAATACGAAAATTTAGGTATGTGACTCATTTGGGTACTAACCAATCAGAGAAGAGTTAGGGTTGAAAGTTAGGGTTGAAAGTTAGGGTTGAAAGTTAGGGTTGAAAGTTAGGGTTGACACTTAGGATTATTTTTCTATTTTTGTTTGGCCCAGGGTTATAGGGGAATACGAAAATGTAGGTATGTGACTCATTTGGGTACTAACCAATCAGAGAAGAGTTAGGGTTGAAAGTTAGGGTTGAAAGTTAGGGTTGAAAGTTAGGGTTGAAAGTTAGGGTTGAAAGTTAGGGTTGACACTTAGGATTATTTTTCTATTTTTGTTTGGCCCAGGGTTATAGGGGAATACGAAAATTTAGGTATGTGACTCATTTGGGTACTAACCAATCAGAGAAGAGTTAGGGTTGAAAGTTAGGGTTGAAAGTTAGGGTTGACACTTAGGATTAGGGTTAGGGTTAGGGTTAGGGTTAGGGTTAGGGTTAGGGTTATAGGGGAATACGAAAATGTAGGTATGTGACTCATTTGGGTACTAACCAATCAGAGAAGAGTTAGGGTTGAAAGTTAGGGTTGAAAGTTAGGGTTGAAAGTTAGGGTTGAAAGTTAGGGTTGACACTTAGGATTATTTTTCTATTTTTGTTTGGCCCAGGGTTATAGGGGAATACGAAAATTTAGGTATGTGACTCATTTGGGTACTAACCAATCAGAGAAGAGTTAGGGTTGAAAGTTAGGGTTGAAAGTTAGGGTTGAAAGTTAGGGTTGAAAGTTAGGGTTAGGGTTAGGGTTGAAAGTTAGGGTTAGGGTTAGGGTTATAGGGGAATACGAAAATTTAGAGTTAGGGTTAGGGTTAGGGTTAGGGTTAGGGTTAGGGTTAGGGTTATAGGGGAATACGAAAATTTAGGTATGTGACTCATTTGGGTACTAACCAATCAGAGAAGAGTTAGGGTTAGCGTTGAAAGTTAGGGTTAGGGTTGACCCTTACGATTATTTTTGTATTTGTGTTTGGTGAAAAAAGAATAGAACATTTTTAGTTATGTGACTCATTTAGGTACTTGGCCAATGAGAGTTAAGTTCTGAACAATATAGGGAGGGTGTGGTTTGGGGTTGAAAGTGTGGTAAGAAAAAGTGTAAGTGGGTAAGAACGTGAGGGAGGTTGTGGGTAGGTGGGTGAGGGAGGTTTAGGGATGTATGGTGGGTGTGGGTAAGGAGGTTGAAGGTTTTTGAGGGAAGGTGGATGATGAAGAGAGTGGGTAGGTGGTGTTGAAGGTGGATTAGGGAGGGTGAGTAAATGTGTCTGGGAGGGTGAGGATGAAGGTGGGTGAAAAAAGTGTGGGTCAGTTCAGGTATGGGTGAGTGGGCAAGGGTGAGGCTGGGTATTGGTGTGCAGGTAAGGGTGGTGAAGGTGAATTTTAATATGGATGATGAGGGTAGAAGGTGGGTGAGGGAGGTTGGGTGAAGGAGGGTGTGGGAAGGTGATGTTGAAGGTGGGTGAGGGATGGTTAATATGGGTATAGGAGGCTTTGTAGGTAAGGTTGAGGCCAGTAAGGTAGAGTGAACATGGGTGAGGGAGGGTGAGGATTAAGGTGGAAGAGGGAGGGTGTGTTTAAGTGGGGTTAAAGGTTGGTGAATGTAGGTGAGGTAGGGGGATGAGTGAAGGTGTGGGTGAGTGAAGGTGTTGGTGAGGGGGCAATGGTGGGTGGGTGAAGGTGGATGAGTGTGAGGGTGAAGGTGGATGAGGTGGTGGGTGATAGTGAACATGGGTCAAGAGCGGGTGAGGGAGGGCATGGAATCAGTCTGTGAGCCTGCCCTTTCTATTTTGTTGTATATATTCTATTCCCTATCCAATTGACATGTTGCATTTATATGCAGTTAGTCATTCAAAAATTTGAAAACTCTTGCATTCGTTGCATGTTAGCGAGAGGCACCCTTAGAGGTAAAGAGCTAGCTTTTACCTCACTACTAAGTACTTGGACATTGAGGACTAGATCCGTTTTGTACAGAGCGGAGCTTATCCTCTGCCGTATGCTAGGAGTGAAGAAGCACTACTGTCTATCGTCCGTAAAGAGGTATGCTTTCTTCCCCCAATTTACAGTCGAGCTAGCGCTGCAGATGGGACAGTAGCGAAGAGTTCACTGCCTGACTCTAAAAGGGCACACTCGTGTAAAGGGAGAGAAATCAACTCAAAGCTTTATATCCTGAGAGATAAAAGCAATGCATTGTGTAGGTGTACTCACTTACCTCAACTACTTACCTCCTTGTTAGTATGTCCTTTGTGAACATCATCTTGATAGACGAACTTACCTATTTTCATACTGCAAATAAATTTTACCCAAGATAAGTGAAAAAATATAATGCAATCCCCTTTAGAGCAATGCAGTTGAGGACCCTCTTTCACTGATGAACTAAATAAACAATGCTTAGACTGAGTGAGAGAGGGGTTTGTGAGAGAGAGGGGAGAGTGGTAGTCCTTGAAAGAGAGAGAGAGAAAGAAAGGACATTTGTGAGAGTAAAATACAGGTGATTTAGAAGGAGCAGGGATGCTAGTCAGGGAGAGTAATAGAGAGCAGGGAGAGAAAGAGAGGGTTTGAGAAAGAAAAAGAGAGAGAGAGAAGTGGAAGAAAGAAATGTGTGTGAGAGCAAGAGACGGGTTGAAGTGAAAGAGATAGAGTGGGAGTAAGAGAGAAAAAAATGGAGAGAAGGGAGAGGGAGAGAGAAGGGAGAGGGAGAGAGAAGAGAGGGAGAGAGAAGGGAGAGAGAGAAAGCAGGGAGAGACAAGTGTGAGAGGAGGGACAGAGAAGGGAGAGGGAGAGAGAAGGGAGAGGGAGAGAAAAGGAAAAGGGAGAGAAAATGAAAAGGGAGAGAGAAGGAAATGGAGATAGAAGGAAAAGGGAGAGAGAAGGAAGAGGGAGAGAGAATGGAGAGATAAGGGAGAGGGAGAGACAAGGAAAGGGAGAGAGAAGGGATAGTGAGAGAGAAGGGAGAGGGAGAGAGATGGAAGTGACAAGGGAGAGAGGAGGGAGAGAGAAGGGAGAGGGAGAGCGAAGGAAAGGAGAGGGGAAAGGAAAAGGGAGAGAATGGAGAGACAAGGAAAAGGGAGAGAGCATGGAAAGTGAGAGAGAAGGAAGAGGGAGAGAGAAGGAAGAGGGAGAGAGATGGGATAGGGAGAGAGAAGGGAGAGAGAAGGCAGAGGGATAGAGAAGGGAGTGAGAAAAGGGAGAGAGAATGGAGAGAGAAAGAAAAGGGAGAGAGAAGGGAGAGGGAGAGACAAGGAAAGGGAGAGAGAAGGGATAGGGAGAGAGAAGGAAGAGGGAGAGAGAGAAGGGATAGGGAGAGAAAGAAGGGATAGGGAGAGAGAGAAGGGATAGGGAGAGGAAGAAGGGATACGGAGAGAGAGAAGGTAGATGTAGAGAGAAGGGAGATGGAGAGAGAAGGGAGAGAGAAGGGTGAGGGAGAGAAAAGGAAAAGGGAAAGAAAAGGAAAAGGGAGAGAAAAGGAAAAGGGAGAGAAAAGGAAAAGGGAGAGAAAAGGAAAAGGGAGAGAAAAGGAAAAGAAAAGGGAGAGAAAAGGGAGAGAAAAGGTAGAGAAAAGGGAGAGAAAAGGGAGAGAAAAGGGAGAGAGAAGGCAAAATGAGAGAGAAGGTAAAGGGAGAGAGAAGGAAAAGGGAGAGAGAAGGAAAGGGAGATAGAAGGAAAAGGGAGAGAGAAGGAAGAGGGAGAGAGAAGGAAGAGGGAGAGAGAATGGAGAGACAAGGGAGAGGGAGAGACAAGGAAAGGGAGAGAGAAGGGATAGGGAGAGAGAAGGGATAGGGAGAGAGAAGGGAGAGGGAGAGAGAAGGGAGAGGGAGAGAGTGATGAGGGAGTGACAAGGAAAAGGGAGAGAGAAGGGAGAGGGAGAGAGAAGGGAGAGGGAGAGAGGAGAGAGAGAAGGGAGAGAGAGAAGGGAGAGGGATAGACAGAGAGAAGGAAGAGGGTGCGTGAGAAGGGAAAGGGAGAGAGAGAGAAGGGAGAGGGGGAGAGAGAGGTAGAGGGAATGATCAGGGAGTTATAAGGGAGAGGGATAGAGAAGGGAGGGGGAGAGAGAGAGAGAGAGAAGGGAGTGGAGAGAGAGAGAAGGGAGAGGGAGAGCAAAGGAAAGGGGAGGGGAAAGGAAAAGGGAGAGAATGGAGAGACAAGGAAAAGGGAGAGAGATTGGAAAGGGAGAGAGAAGGAAGAGGGAGAGAGAAGGAAGAGGGAGAGAGAATGGATAGGGAGAGAGAAGGGAGAGAGAAGGCAGAGGGATAGAGAAGGGAGTGAGAAAATGGAGAGAGAAAGAAAAGGGAGAGAGAAGGAAAAGGGAGAGAGAAGGAAAAGGGAGAGAGAAGGAAAGGGAGAGAGAAGGAAAGGGAGATAGAAGGAAAAGGGAGAGAGAATGAGAAGGGAGAGAGAATGGAGAGACAAGGAAGAGGGAGAGACAAGGAAAGGGAGAGAGAAGGGATAGGGAGAGCGAAGGAAGAGGGAGAGAGAAAAGGGAGAGAGAGAGAGAAGGGAGAGAAAGAGAGTGATGAGGGAGTGACAAGGAAAAGGGAGAGAGAAGGGAGAGGGAGAGAGAAGGGAGAGGGAGAGAGGAGAGAGAAAAGGGAGAGAGAGAGAAGGGAGAGGGAGAGAGAGAGGTAGAGGGAATGACGAGGGAGTTATAAGGGAGAGGGAGAGAGAAGGGAGGGGGAGAGAGAGAGAAGGGAGTGGAGAGAGAGAGAAGGGAGTGGAGAGAGAGAGAAGGGAGAGGGAGAGCGAAGGAAAGGGGAGGCAAGGAAAAGGGAGAGAATGGAGAGATAAGGAAAAGGGAGAGAGCATGGAAAGGGAGAGAGCATGGAAAGGGAGAGAGAAGTAAGAGGGAGAGAGAAGGAAGAGGGAGAGAGAAGGGATAGGGAGAGAGAATGGAGAGACAAGGGAGAGGGAGAGACAAGGAAAGGGAGAGAGAAGGGATAGGGAGAGAGAAGGGAGAGGGAGAGAGAAGGGGGTGACAAGGGAGAGAGGAGGGAGAGAGAAGGGAGATGGAGAGAGAAGGAAGATGGAGAGAGAAGGAAGATGGAGAGAGAAGGAAGAGGGAGAGAGAAGGAAGAGGGAGAGAGAAGGAAGAGGGAGAGAGAAGGAAGAGGGAGAGAGAAGGAAGAGGGAGAGAGAAGGAAGAGGGAGAGAGAGAAGGGATACGGAGAGAGAGAAGGTAGATGTAGAGAGAAGGGAGATGGAGAAGAAGGAAGATGGAGAAGGGAGAGAGAGAGAGAGAGAGAGAGAGAGAGAGAGAGATGAGGGAGTGACAAGGAAAATGGAGAGAGAAGGGAGAGTGAGAGAGAAGGGAGAGGGAGAGAGGAGAGAGAAGGGAGAGAGAGAAGAGAGAGGGAGAGACAGAGAGAAGGAAGAGGGTGAGAGAGAAAGGAATGGTTGAGAGAGAGAAGGGAGAGGGAGAGGGAATGACGAGGGAGTTATAAGGGAGAGGGAGAGAGAAGGGAGGGGGAGAGAGAGAAGGGAGTGGAGAGAGAGAGAAGGGAGAGGGAGAGCGAAGGAAAGGGTAGGGGAAAGGAAAAGGGAGAGAATGGAGAGATAAGGAAAAGGGAGATAGCATGGAAAGGGAGAGAGACGGAAGAGGGAGAGAGAAGGAAGAGGGAGAGAGAAGGGATAGGGAGAGAGAAGGGAGAGAAAGGCAGAGGGATAGAGAAGGGAGTGAGAAAAGGGAGAGAGAAAGAAAAGGGAGAGAGAAGGGAAAAGGTGAGAGAAGGAAAGGGGAGAGAGAAGGAAAAGGGAGAGAGAAGGAAAGGGAGAGGGAAGGAAAAGGGAGAGAGAATGGAGAGACAAGGGAGAGGGAGAGACAAGGAAAGGGAGAGAGAAGGGATAGGGAGAGAGAAGGGAGAGGGAGAGAGGAGGGGGGTGACAAGGGAGAGAGGAGGGAGAGAGAAGGGAGAGGGAGAGAGAAGGAAAAGGGAGCGGAAAGGAAAAGGGAGAGAGAATGGAAAGGGAGAGAGAAGGAAGATGGAGTGAGAAGGAAGATGGAGAGAGAAGGAAGATGGAGAGAGAAGGAAGAGGGAGAGGGAAGGAAGAGGGAGAGGGAAGGAAGAGGGAGAGAGAATGGAGAGACAAGGGAGAGGTAGAAACAAGGCAGAGGGAGCGACAAGGGATAGGGAGAGAGAAGGAAGAGGGAGAGAGAAAAGGGATAGGGAGAGAGAGAAGGGATACGGAGAGAGAGAAGGGATACGGAGAGAGAGAAGGGATACGGAGAGAGAGAAGGTAGATGTAGAGAGAAGGGAGATGGAGAAAGAAGGAAGATGGAGAAGGGAGAGAGAGAGAAGGGAGAGAGAGAGAGAGAGAGAGGGAGAGAGAGAGAGTGATGAGGGAGTGACAAGGAAAAGGGGAGAGAGAAGGGAGAGAGAAGGGAGAGGGAGAGAGGAGAGAGAGAAGGGAGAGAGAGAGAAGGGAGAGGGAGAGACAGAGAGAAGGAAGAGGGTGAGAGAGAAGGGAAAGGGAGAGAGAGAGAAGGGAGAGAGAGAAGGGAGAGGGAGAGAGAGAGGTAGAGGGAATGACGAGGGAGTTATAAGGGAGAGGGAGAGAGAAGGGAGGGGGAGAGAGAGAGAGAAGGGAGTGGAGAGAGAGAGAAGGGAGAGGGAGAGCGAAGGAAAGGGGAGGGGAAAGGAAAAGGGAGAGAATGGAGAGATAAGGAAAAGGGAGAGAGCATGGAGAGGGAGAGAGAAGGAGAGAGGGAGAGAGGAGAGAGAGAAGGGAGAGTGAGAGAAGGGAGAGGGAGAGACAGAGAGAAGGAAGAGGGTGAGTGAGAAGGGAAAGGGAGAGAGAGAGAGAAGGGAGAGGGAGAGAGAGAGGTAGAGGGAATGACGAGGGAGTTATAAGGGAGAGGGAGAGAGAAGGGAGGGGGAGAGAGAGAGAGAAGGGAGTGGAGAGAGAGAGAGAGAAGGGAGAGGGAGAGCGAAGGAAAGGGGAGGGGAAAGGAAAAGGGAGAGAATGGAAAGATAAGGAAAAGGGAGAGAGCATGGAAAGGGAGAGAGAAGTAAGAGGGAGAGAGAAGGAAGAGGAGAGAGAGAAGGTATAGGGAGAGGGAGATAGAAGGGGGAGACAAGGGAGAGAGGAGGGAGAGAGAAGGGAGAGGGAGAGAGAAGGAAAAGGGAGGAAAAGGAAAATGGAAAGAGAGAATGGAAAGGGAGAGAGAAGGAAGATGGAGAGAGAAGGAAGATGGAGAGAGAAGGAAGATGGAGAGAGAAGGAAGATGGGAGAGAAGGAAGAGGGAGAGGGAAGGAAGAGGGAGAGAGAATGGAGAGACAAGGGAGAGGTAGAAACAAGGGAGAGGGAGCGACAAGGGATAGGGAGAGAGAAGAAGGGGAGAGAGAGAAGGATAGGGAGAGAGAGAAGGGATAGGGGAGAGAGAGAAGGGACAGGGAGAGAGAGAAGGGATAGGGAGAGAGAGAAGGTAGATTGTAGAGAGAAGGGAGATGGAGAAAGAAGGAAGATGGAGAAGGGACGAGAGAGAGAAGGGAGAGAGAGAGAGTGATGAGGGAGTGACAAGGAAAAGGGATTGAGAAGGGAGAGGGAGAGAGAAGGTAGAGGGAGAGAGGAGAGAGAGAAGGGAGAGAGAGAAGGGAGAGGGAGAGGGAAGGAAGAGGGAGAGAGAAGGAAGAGGGAGAGAGAAGGAAGAGGAGAGAGAAGGAAGAGGGAGAGAGAATGGAGAGACAAGGGAGAGGTAGAAACAAGGGAGAGGGAGCGACAAGGGATAGGGAGAGAGAAGGAAGAGGGAGAGAGAAGGAAGAGGGAGAGAGAGAAGGAAGAGGGAGAGAGAGAAGGAAGAGGGAGAGAGAGAAGGGATACGGAGAGAGAGAAGGTAGATGTAGAGAGAAGGGAGATGGAGAAGAAGGAAGATGGAGAAGGGAGAGAGAGAGAGAGAGAGAGAGAGAGAGAGATGAGGGAGTGACAAGGAAAATGGAGAGAGAAGGGAGAGTGAGAGAGAAGGGAGAGGGAGAGAGGAGAGAGAAGGGAGAGAGAGAAGAGAGAGGGAGAGACAGAGAGAAGGAAGAGGGTGAGAGAGAAAGGAATGGTTGAGAGAGAGAAGGGAGAGGGAGAGGGAATGACGAGGGAGTTATTAAGGGAGAGGGAGAGAGAAGGGAGGGGGAGAGAGAGAAGGGAGTGGAGAGAGAGAGAAGGGAGAGGGAGAGCGAAGGAAAGGGTAGGGGAAAGGAAAGGAGAGAATGGAGAGATAAGGAAAAGGGAGATAGCATGGAAAGGGAGAGAGACGGAAGAGGGAGAGAGAAGGAAGAGGAGAGAGAAGGGATAGGGAGAGAGAAGGGAGAGAAAGGCAGAGGGATAGAGAAGGGAGTGAGAAAAGGGAGAGAGAAAGAAAGGGAGAGAGAAGGGAAAAGGAGAGAGAAGGAAAAGGGAGAGAGAAGGAAAAGGGAGAGAGAAGGAAAGGGAGAGCGAAAGGAAGAGGGAGAGAGAAAAGGGAGAGAGAGAGAGAAGGGAGAGAAAGAGAGTGATGAGGGAGTGACAAGGAAAAGGGAGAGAGAAGGGTGAGGGAGAGAGAGGGAGAGGGAGAGAGGAGAGAGAAAGGGAGAGTGAGAGAAGGGAGTGGAGTGAGAGAGGGTAGAGGGAATTGACGAGGGAGGTTATAGGGAGAGGGAGAGAGAAGGGAGGGGGAGAGAGAGAGTAGGGAGTGGAGAGAGAGAGAAGGGAGTGGAGAGAGAGAGAAGGGAGAGGGAGAGCGAAGGAAAGGGGAGGCAAAGGAATGGGAGAGATTGGAGAGAGAAGGAAGGGTAGAGAGCATGGGTAGGGAAGAGCGAATGAGATATAGGGAGAGAGAAGGTATGAGGGAGAGAGAAGGTAGAGGGAGAGAGATGGGGTGACAAGGAGAGAGGAGGGAGAG